>NW_022436959.1:23089653-23248396 GCF_009761245.1 Sapajus apella | reverse complement strand
ATCCTGGTCAACATGGTGAAACCCCGTCTCTACTAAAAATACAAAAATTAGCTGGGCATGGTGGCGCGTGCCTGTAGTCCCAGCTGCTCAGGAGGCTGAGGCAGGAGAATTGCCTGAACCCAGGAGGCGGAGGTTGCGGTGAGCCGAGATCGCGCCATTGCACTCCAGCCTGGGTAACAAGAGCGAAACTCCGTCTCAAAAAAAAAAAAAAAAAAAAAAGAAAAAAATGTTTGGTTAGAGTATTAGTCAATTTTTACGCTGCTATGAAGAAATGCCAGAGACTGGGTAATTATAAAGAAAAGGAATTTTAATGGACTCACAGGTCCCCATAGCTGGGGACTCACAATCATGGCAGAAGGCAAAGGAGGAGTAAAGGCATGTCTTACATGGTGGCAGGGAAGAGGGCATGTGCAGGAGAACTTCCCTTTATAAAACCATCAGCTCTCATGAGACTAGTCACTATCATGAGAACCGCACAGGAAAAGCCCACCCCTCATGATTCAATTACTTCCCACAAGGTCCCTCCCAAGGTGGGGTTTGTGGGAGCTACAATCCAAGGTGAGATTTGGGTGGAGACAGAGCCAAAGCATAGCACGTTGCCCCAGCCCTTCCCAAATCACATGCCCTCACATTTCAAACCCAATCATACCTTCCCTCCCAACAGTCCCCTAAAGTCTTAACTCATTTTAGCTTAAACTAAAAGTCTGAGTCCAAGTCTCATCTGAGACAAGGCAAGTCCCTTTTGACTATGAGCCTGTAAAATCAAAAGCAAGTTAGTTACTTTCTAGATAAAATGGGGGTATAAGCATTGAATAATACATCCATTTCAAATGGGAGAAATTGGCCAAAACAAAGGTGCTACAGAATCCATGCAAGTTCAAAATCCAATAGAGTAGTCATTAAACATTAAAGTTCTAAAGTGATCTCCTTTGACTCCTTGTGTCATATTGAGGTCACACTAATGCAAAAGGTAAGTTTCCATTGTCTTGGGGAGCTCCACCCCTGTGGCTTTGCAGGGTACAGAGCCCGTCTCAGCTGCTTTCTAAGTGTTTGCCCCTTTTCCAGGCACACAATGCGAGCGGTGGTGGATCTAACATTTTGGGGTCTAGAGGACTGTGGCCTTCTTCTCACAGCTCCACTAGGCAGTGCCCCAGTAGGTACTCTGAGTGGGGGCTCTGACCCCACATTTTCCTTCTGCCCTGCCCTAGCAGAGGTTCTGCCTGAAGGCCCCACACCTGCAGGAAATACACAAACCCGTAATAGTCATTTATTATTAAGTATTATATACCATATGAAATTGTTTGTGCTATATATTTTATATGACTGGCAATGCCACAGGTTTGTTTATATCAGCATCAACACAAACTGGTGAGTATCACATTGCACTACGATGCCATGCCCATTAGACAATAGAAATTTTTCAGTTCCGTTGTAATCTTATGAACCCACTATTGTATACACGGTCTGTTGTTGACTAAAAGGTTGTTACGCAGTACTGGAATGTATATTAAAACGCCACGTTATATACTTTAAATATATAGGATTTTTATTTGTCAGTGATGCCTCAATAAAGTTGAAAAACAAAAAGAAACAAGTTTTTTTTCTTAAAATCATTATCAAAAGAAAATTAAAAGCTGTACTGAACTAAATATATTTATCTAATGCGTAGGTTTGTTTCCTTTTTTTTCCTTTGGCACAGAAACAGATTCTTTGTGATTTCTAAGGATGTGATATTTATGTGACCAACACAAAGTATCTGAAGTTTATAATTCAAAGTCAGAGCTTGTACTAATGTGACCTTTCTTTCGCTCTCTCTTTTCTTAACATATTAAATAAAGGATTTGTCCTGGGTGCCCTTAAGATCTCTTAAAAAAGAAATCCCTGGTTTTAAAAATTGTAATAACTGGTTATGTTGAACTCACTAAAAAAGCAAAAACCAAAAAAAACAATATAGTGGAAAGAGGATTTGACATGAGACACAGTTGTGGATTTGAATGCTGGCTCCATCATAGGTCAACCAATTCACCTGTCTGAGTCTGTTTTCACATGTGACTAATGGATATAAAACCTATATTCCTAAATTGATGTGAGAAGAAAATATGCTAACATATTTAAACTGCCTTGCCGAGTTGGTACTCTGTAAAAGTTGCCATTTTGGTTTGTTAGAGCTTTTTCTGTTAACATTTGACAATAGACCTCTCCTCTCTAGTTCAGCCTCCATTGGCCTGGTGCCATTGAAATCTATCCATATGACCTTCTGGATGGCTTTTGGGACTGTCCTTTATATCTGGCAATAGCCTGACATCCTGCCTATGTGTAGAAAAGTTTTCTAGCTTCCCGTCCATGTAGGAGCAAATTCCTGATAGGCAACACTCACTTTCTCAGACAAGGGATTGACACATCAGAGTCCTCTTCCTGGTCTTCGGTGGTCAGCTGACCTGATGCCTGCCACAGCATACCAATTATATTGCAGTTGGGATCTTACTGAGTTCAAAATGCCTAGCACAACAGGAGAATTAGTCTTAAGGAAGTTAAACATAATAGTGATCCAAAATCAAGAGTTTCTGAAAAGGGGGCAAAAGAATGGCCTCATGTCTGTCACTTCCTTAAACCCTAGAAAGTATCCCCTGAATAAGGGTCACCAATGGTATTTAAGTCTGCTTCTTGATATTTGAAGAACAATGTGTCTTTGAACTTTTGTAATAGTGATTTCACTTCTTTGTGATCTCCCTGAATTCCCTTTTATATTTAAAATATTCCTTTTGTCCTGAATTTCTTCTCAAGTTTAAAAATAGCCGTTTGACTACAGGCATTTCATGTGAGCACATCAAAGAAAGCTACAAATCTTCTTTGTATCTTATGACACACTCTAAATAAAACTCAGATTTTTGTTCTTGATTCACTTTTACCTTGTAAGTTAAAATTACTCATTTCTGTTGTGTCATATCACATCAATGCACATTGGTTTATCAAATATATTTGGAAGCAAGCGATCCACCCAAAAAATAAGTTATTTAGGAAGAAGAGTCTTGCCTTTGTTAGGAGAGATTTGTATGTAACACACTTGACAACATGTGAGTCAATAAAGGCAGGCAGCATTTTCAGGAAGGCATTCAGGAAGGAAAATACCATTACTTCAGGTATGTGCATGGATGGGACCTAAAAATAGTTTTTGCATTTAGAGTTAAAGCAAAAATATTCCTTTCTATGCATACGCACATTGTCACACCCACTGCTACTAAATTTACTGAGAATTCTTAAAATAATGTGTTATCGGTTAAAATAAAAGAAAAGGCCATGACATTTATTATAAATAGCTCTTGCTACTTGACTCATCTCTGTTGTAATGGGGGATATCAGTGCTAGGATTCTGATACCTCAATCTCAGAAGATGAAGAGGCATCAGTAGATCATCTGGTTTATTATCAATGCCATACTACTCTTCTTATTTTCCAACACAGACCCATGCTTAATATGAATTTATCAATTCATATTTAAGCCTTGAATATATTTTTATTGGCCAAGAACACTCCAAATTATTGTTTCTCAAACTATCTGCAGTGAAAGACCTGTATTAGTTTTCAATCACTGAGTCACAAACTATCCTAAAATTTAGGAGCTTAAATTTATAGTCTTACAGTTTCTATGACTCAAGAATCTAGGAGCAATTAGCTGGTAGATTCTGGTTCACAGTTTCTCTTGACGTAGTAGTTAAGCTGTTGAGTAGGGCTATAGTCATCTGTGGCTAGAAAATCTGCTTTTAAGCTCACTCATGGTAGTTGGCAAATCTCCGTTTGTTCTTGACTTTTGGCCACATACTTTCACTTTTTGTCCTGTGAGCTTCTTCATAAGGCTGCTGACGACATGACCTTCCTTGTTTGAATAAGCTGAGAGAGCCTAAGATGGAGTCCATGGTCTTTTGCAATCTTATCTTGGAAGTGACTTAACCATCACTTCCGCCATATGTTATTGATCACACAGGTCAATCTCCTTACAATATAAGATGTGGTGTGAATAACAGGAGACTGGGATTGTTGGTGGTCATCTTAGAAGTTGGCTGAAGACATTTTTTCCTTTTTGGGATGTTCAACTTATCACAGATTGAATACATTTATTGGCTGTCCTTGTTTATGAAATATTGCTTCCACAATTAGACACATGATTCCAGGAGGACGGGCATTTTATCTTTCTCATGATTGTAATCTCATCACCTAGCAGAGTGTTTGCCACCTTATAGATATTCAATGACTTTGTTGGTAGAATTAATAGATATACATAGTATTTTTAAAGCTGCTAAAGCAAAGAAAATTCATAGCTTTAAATAAAAATATTATTTAGGGACTTAACATCTTGGGGTTAGGTTATATTAATTATACCTAAACTAAATCTGTTATGCCAAAGTTTAAACTTCTTTCCTCATATTAAAATCTCTATTCACATTCATCATCTGCAGTGTGCAAACATTGTATTATATTAGGAATGCACAGATAATATAGCATACCCCCACCAAATCAAGAGTGTAAACTAAAAGTAGAGACATAATAAGCACGAAACACCTCTTGAGGGGGTCTTCTGTAATCCTCCTCATGTTTCCTCTGTTAAAGAAATGACAGCAAGTTCAAAATGGAGTTACTCATGCTAAGGTACCACACCACCAAACTGAAACCTAAGTTAATTACTTGTAAGATCTGATCGTCCAAGAAATGAGGAGGAAGATAAATAGCCAAATCTCATTAAACCAACATGTTTTTGTTTACGTCCCTACAAGGAAAGTAACTTTGAAATGGCCAATCCACTATTGCCCCTTTTCCTGCTTTTCTTCAATTTTTTTTGCGTGTAAAACTTACCCACTCAGTTTAGTTCATCAGAGCTCCCTCCTAATTTACAGACTGAATGCTGCCTGATTCACAAATCACTAATAAAAAGCTAATTAGATCTCTGAAACTCAATTTGTTGAAACTTTGGTCTTTGACACCTCTAACTCAGTCCCTAGCATATTAATCTGTTTTATTTTCATCACAGGATTTAGCCTGTTTGAGGCAAAATGGAATCTATTACTGTTTTCTGTAAGTCCTGTTTCAGATTTTCCGTGACAAGGTGTAAAATTCTGCTTTGTTTCATTATGGTTTCACTTAAACTCTTCTGAGCATTTTTAAATTACTGTTTCATTTTTACTCTGAGTCCTCATGCTCTTCCTAGTTTTTAAATTTAAATGGTGAAGCGACAATATGAGCACAAGATTCTTGTGTCTATTCAGTTATTTTGCTTTTATAATTTACATTACCTGATTTAGTTAAGGACTAAGTGATGTCAATGGTAGTTTTGCATGAATAGGGACTACAAATGAATCTCTTCAAATTAAATGAAAATTAAAGAGACATTTTCAAGGGCATTTGTTCCGAAAATTGATCTGCTTTGCAATTATCCATATGTAAAGTTACTTTTCAGTAGTCACGGAAATAACAGGTAGCCCGCTAACCCAAGATTAGTAGAGTAAACCATTTCCTTGGAATTTATAAAACTTTGTATTGGAGAAGCATTTTTTTAAAAAAATTAATTTTTAGGCTGGGCGCTGTGGCTCACGCCTGTAATCCTAGCACTTCAGGAGGCCGAGGTGTGTGGATCACCTGAGGTCAGGAGTTCAAGACCAGCCTCGCCATCATGGTGAAACCCCACCTTAAAAAAAATAATAATAATAAAAAAATTAACTTTTAACTGTTCATTTGTTAATGTTGCTTGGCAGAGGGCTGAGAATAGACATTTAATGGAGTTCTGCTTGATGTTATGTGGTGAACTGAACACTTCATTTACTGCATGAATTCTTTCACTGGATCTTTAGAACAACCCTGCTTCAGCAGATGAGTGTGCCATTTTACAGCAAAGAAAACAGATGCTAAAGAAAGTGAGAGGATTCACCCGAAGTCATAGAGTCAACAAATGGATGAACAGAACCGCTCAAACTATGAATAACTGGTTGCTAGCTAATTGTTCAGGTCTGATTTGCAGCCCTTTCTAATGTGCAGTCTAATTTTGCCTGCGGTTAACGCAATAAACAGAAGGACACAGTTTCCCAAAGTATGACCTGAGGAAAGAACATTATCATGGAATGCTAATAGAAGTTATCTGGAAATGAAAAACAAAAAGTTGAGAGGGTAAGTTTGAAAGTTTGAGAAATGCTGGTTTGGACACAATTAAACTGCTTTGAAACAACATTAAACAAAAAACCCTCTGGCACTTTTCAGAGCCTTAACAAGCAAATGCTTCCTGTGAATAAATCTCAGTGTTAGTGTTTTGGTGGGGAGGGTGCCTCCGAGAGAGGGGATGGGGAGCCCGGCTGGGGTAAAGGCAGGTTCTGCTAAACTTTCCAAAGGTGTTTGATAATTTTATTCCCTTGGCAAATATCTTGTAAGACTGATGCTGGATGGATTACAGTTTGGGAAATATGTGTCTAAATTATGAGAGTAAAAACAATAAAATATTTTTCAGGGAGTTTGCCGTGAGGACTGCTAAACATATTGATTCGACATCACCATGTAGACATAAAGATGCTGTTTTCTAAGAAAAGCTTATAATAAGAATACTGTAAGTTGGTATCAACGAATACTATCCAAAATCATTGCTCAAGGCACATTTCTTTTCTTTTCCCTTATTCCCATCTCTATTTTTCTTTTTTCTTCTATGGTGTCCTGAGTCTATCAGTTCATCAGGTACCACTTAGTCACCTCGGAAAATGGAGAAATTGTTTCACACTTAGAATACCAGAAACAGTTTTTTGTAGAGACCTGATGGTTTCTAAATAGCTCTTCAGTTTGCTCAAATTTTAGGTTGATAAAATGTAAATAAAATAAAATAAAATAAAAAAGATATTGAAAAGTCAACATTAAGCTAACAACATTTTATTTTGCCAGATAAGAACACAACTATTATAAACATGGTGAATACATATTCATCATACTCATATATTTCAAGAATATGATATGTGTCGTATTGAAAAACTGAAAAATGCTGAGTGGATTTTAAGCATTCTCACACAAAATAGATAACTATGTGAGGTAGCAAATATGTTAATTAACTCAATTTAGCCATTCCACAATGTATATATATTTCAAACATCATATTGTATATGGTAAATATATACAATTTTATTTGTCCATTAAAAGCAACAACAACAAAAAGGTGGTGGGGGAATAACTTACTTTTGACTATCAAATTATTTTATGAAAGGAATACATTTGTTCAATTAAATTTATAAGGGATCATTGGTTGGGAATGAACTCCTGCACTACACTCAACAGACCAAGACAAAATGGGGCTATTTACATACACCTTTCAAACCACCAAGTAGAAATTAAGTCATTTATCTGACCCTCGGTGAAATCAGAAAAGAGAGAGATGATAGCCCATTCCCCGCAAGCTAGTTTAGCTAGTATGATAAGGAAGTCCCGTCTGCTTAAATCTTTCCAAACAAACAAACAAACAAAAATATCCTTTGAAACTACCAGTATGCTTTTGCTTTTTGATTCTGCTTTCCTCAGCTCTTTTCTGTTTATATTAATAAAAGCAAGTTTCTCTGCCGGGCCCATCAGAACACACATTCTATTTTATGGAATGAGGTGTTGCTGCATTCTAGAATAGCAAATAAAAGCCAATTATTATCGTTATACTAAATTTGTTTAAACTTTGTCCTTTGATGCATTTTAACAAAAAAATAACAGTACAAAGAACATACATTTAGAATATGTTCTATATGTTAAATTGTATAGCCTTCTAAAATCTGTGTGGGTGTTGTGTATGTATGTATTTCATTTTGCCTCATACTTGTGAAAACTTTTTTTCTGTATAAGCTTGACTTCTGTGGTCTTGACTCTGGACCACAATTGAGAAACTACATTTCTAACCTGAATCTCTAAACCAAAGTACCAACCCACAATCTCTTATTTGAAACTTTTGTTATTTTTCACAGTAGGGGAAAGAAATCTATATCTCAATATACAGTGTACTGTATAATTCTTAAAGATTATTAGACAACACTCTGGAATATAATACAGATATATTTTTCTGCAGAAAAATATAGATATATATTAAAAATTGAATAAATATAGACTATAAAAAGGCCTAATGTCAAGTTTACATAAGGATGCACCATCAAAACTACCTTTTGGTAGCCAGGCATGCTGGCTCACGCCTGTAATGCCAGCACTTCGGGAGGCTGAGGTGGTAGGATCATCTGAGGTCAGGGGTTTGAGACCAGCCTGGCCAACATAATGAAACCCCTTCTCTACTAAAAACACAAAACGTAGCTGGGCGTGGTAGCACATGCCTGTAGTCCCAGCTACTTGGGAGGCTAAGGCAGGAGAATCGTTTGAACCCGGGAAGCGGAGGTTGTGGTGAGCTGATCGTGCCACTGCACTCCAGCTTGGTGACAGAGCAAGACTCCCTCTCAAAAACAAAGAACTAACTTTTGGTTTTCAGAGCATTATTGAACCTATGCTGTGTACCCTGTTCCCAAGTGCCCCCCACCCACCAAGTATATCTGGCTTTCCATTAATCTAGCCTAAAAAAAAGATTTAATCTCAGAATTTGTGAAATTCACATCAGCTATGCGTTATTGAGTTTACAAGCACTTTCCCTTATGATTCTGAGTATGGGATTTAGCAGTAATGAGTGATATTTGCTAGAAAAGGAAGATCGTAAATAATAGGTAACTTACTGCAAAAATTATTTTCACAACTACATTTAAGAATGTTTGACTGTGGGCCAGGTGCGGTGGCTCACGCCTATAATCCCAGCACTTTGGGAGGCCGAGGCGGGTGGATCACGAGGTCAAGAGATCGAGACCATCCTGGTGACATGGTGAAACCCCGTCTCTACTAAGAATACAAAAAATTAGCAGGGCATGGTGGCGTGTGCCTGTAGTCCCAGCTACTCGGGAGGCTGAGGCAGGAGAATTGCTTGAACCCAGGAGGCGAAGGTTGCGGTGAGCTGAGATCCTGCCACTCCACTCCAGCCTGGGTAACGAGAGCAAAACTCCCTCTCAAAAAAGAGTGTTTGACTGTGAACGTTGTTTGTTAATTAGAGACACGTGGCACAGTGATTAAGATAATGGCTGTGTACTGGTTTTCACCGGCCCTGTGTACTTTTACATTAATTGAGGAGACCACAGTGTTCTCCTGTTTTTCCCTAGATTCAATTGGAGTAAAAAAAAAAAAAAAAGAAAACTTGATAACTAAGGCAATACTCCAGTATAGATGTAAACTTTTTATCATTAGAATGTTATCTTTCTATCTTCTCACACATTTTTACAAACACAAATTCTTTCTTAATGGGTAATGAATACGATCAATTTAGCCATTGCTAAAAAAAAAAAAAAAAAAGGAAATGAGGAAGTAGGAGAGAAACGTTAGGCACCGTTTCCAATTACATTGACTGTATGTATCATTGGCTCTAAGGAAGAATCTTAGATAAATTGCTATAACCAAGAACGATTGAAATAACATGTAATGCAGGCCAATTCTAAATATTTCTGGGACCAGGGACAAAAGCACAAGTGAAGGCCCACAGACCATATTTCATTACAAAGATTGAATTAAGCTGAGCTCACAGCCCAGCAACAGCCTTCATCCCAAGCCAGATGATTTGCTTGATTCAGAGGACCTGAGCACTGTTGCCTGTGAGTCTGCACCGTGGCTCGGCGGAGCAGAATGGAACTTGGTCCCAAGCGGGGGTTGAATCTGCCTCGGCCTAGGATGGGGACTGTCCCGTTCCAGCACTTCAGCTAGCCAGGTAGGCAAGTTTCCGTCTCCTGTCTCTTATTTCTGCCTCTCAAGAGCTTTAGGCAGTTCTAAGCATCGATCAAAACTGGACCAACCAAGAAGAGAGGAGGAAATGGTTATCTTGGCAACCAAGTCTGTCTAAGTACCTCTCTTGGGGTGATTGGATGTTGCCAGTTTAAGGAAACTCCCCACTCCACCTGTGATTTCCATGGTGTCCTATCCAACATGGACTCCTGAGCTCTCTACCCTGTCCTCTGGCCTGAGGACACCCTCTTCTACATTTCTGTTTTGTGTAATTCCCACTTACTCAACAGGGTACCAAGCTGTCAAGAAAACTTTTTTATATGACAAATACACAAACACACACACGCACAACATAAAAACACTGTTTTTGTATTTGTAAAACAATGAGTTTTTCTTGGTTGTGTCTAAAGACAGAACTGCTTAGAGGCATCAGTCTCTCCCAGTCTCTTCTGTCACACTTTTAAGAATAAAAAAGAGTGGGATATACACATATATTTGGTATTCATTATCTCATCCTAATGGCTGGCTTGTGTTCAACGAAAATCTCTGATTCAACGAAGTGGTATGTCTTGAATGGAAGAATTATAGAGAAGGGAAATTTGTATTTTGTGTTTAGTAAAATGAATACAATATATAGAATTTAAGGAGTGGCTGCTAATATTGTCAGGAGGTGGCTTATGTCCTATTATAAAGATTTGCTCCTGACCGATGTCATATATATGGTCTTAATTTTCATGTCTATAAAGGAAAGAGTTGAGAATTTTAAACCGAGAATTAAAAACATAGGTACTTTAGGGTCTGTGTGTGTGTGTGTGTATAACTATAAAAGTGAATACATGTTTCAAAAGCAACAAGATGTGGGGGGTGGGGAGGAAACATATTTGTTACATATTTGTCTATTTATAAAAGCTTTTTCTGCAGTTTGACTGCGCAGCTTATTTTCTGTAGGTCAAGGAAACCAAATATATGATTTGTTTGCTGTTTAGATGTAAACCTTTCACAGAGAATCCAATAAGATAGACTGCATCACCCATGGTGTTGTTGGGGCTCAGAACACAATACCCTTGGGGTGCTGAGTACTTTGAACTGAAGGACGTCAGAAAGGCCTCACAAGCAAGGTCTGTCTGACCTTCTCCAATCCTCCTGTCTCCCACCCGCCTTTCTCTACTAAAGCAAGTTATTGAAAGCAGAATTCAACTTCCCCAAGGCAAGTCAAAGAATTAGAACCCTTTTTCCCCAAAGCAAGCCATAAAACCTACAAAGGTCACTCTCTTCCCTCTCCCTTCTCCCTGATGATCTCTATCCCAGAGGGGTCCTGCCCCATATCTGGGATGGAGAAATGCTATGCTGAAGGACCAAGAAGAATATGGACAGACATGCTTTGTTGGGTTTTCCCCGTCAGTCCACTACCATAAGATCACACTGTTTTGGGTAGTCACATTTCTACCTGGCTGTCCATTCTTTATCAAATCTAAGCATTGAAAGACAGTTTTCCCTGGAACTTTAGATCTCATTTCTGAAATTTCTCATGTAATTTAAATACATTTGTTACGCTTTTCTCTTTTTAATCTGGCTTTTGTTATAAGAGTGTTGGCCATGACACTTAAGATGGGTGTTGGAAACAAGTTTATAACTTTGGAAAAAATCCACATCAAGGCAATGGATTACTCAGCAAGGCTAGTTTACTTCCTGCAGGAAGGGTGCAACTCACCAGAAGTCTTGCCACGAGAGCACACCTGAACGAGGGAAACGGGCATTTGTAACTTTCAAAATCTGACCCAATCGCCCTAATGCTGTGTTCGGTTTTCATTGGCCAGAATGGGACCTCACATTCTGTGCTTGATTCAATTGGCTAAAAACTTGGAAATTTTCTAAAGAAATAAAGGCAGAGGAGAGCAAAGGAAAAGAGGATTAACTTGAGGAATGCTTAGAGAAGCCATAACATTTCCAGATAAGGCAGGAGAATAAGAGATGACCCAAGACTTGCTTGGGCTTGCCCAGGCATGTCAGGGCAAATATCTAGGATGAGGTGTAACAACTAAGAACACAGAATGCACTTATTTCTTTATTATGACTAGCAGCTACTTTAAGATGGTTAGCAAAAGCTTTAAAGTAAATAAACCTTTGAGGAAACTATATTTATTTGTAATAAACTAAGAGGAAAGCTTTGAAGAGGAAACTTTTATTTATTCTTATTTCCTCCAATGGGTGAGAAGTATTACACTTTTCTGTCCCTACAGTTTTGTCTATTTTGTATTAGTTTTTCAATTATTATTTATTTAGAGAATGTGAGAAAATTTACTTTATTGGCAAAATATTCTTACACTTAAGTACGAAGTATAGCCACAAAGATTTACTGAGAGAATGAATCTATCTGACCTTAATTGTAATATCTATTACCAACAAAATGAAAGACAAACAGCATAAGATTATTTGTATTCTAGACTTAATAGTACCTACTCCATAACTTTGTAGAAATCAGTGATGTCTATGCTGTAAGTTTTCCGAACTATAAAATGGAAATACTACTTTTGTCTGCTTTCCAGTCCTAAAAGCATGTGGACAAATGCAAACATTTGGAGTTCAAATGCATGCCTTCATTTTAGTCTCAGTAAAGTATTATAAACAGTTCTCATTGATAAGCGCTAATGTACAAAATTGTGTATACAAATTTTGATTTTTACAATGATTAGCCTGATTTCCAGCAAATATTTAAGAACCTTAGATTTAAAAGAATGTTGGTGCTCTTCGAGATGCTGTATCTTTGCTCCACAGTTGGCACATGCCTACTATATGTGTCTGGAAAAGGGCGTTTTTAAAGCAAATCATATTTGAGACTAATGCACATTCCTTGTTTTTAGTGAATTGAATGCATTATATACACTAAAAGATGATGCTGATTTCAAAGATGCTGCCATTCCCTAAAACATTTTCAGACCTCATCCTTTGTAGCTAGCTGGCAGCGTATTGTTGGTAAATAATTTTAATGTAAGAGACTCTTTGAGTATGGGTTTTCATTGAAACAACTTAAACTACTTGGAGGGCTTCTTGTGAACAAAACAAGGTGGGTAATGCTGCCTTTATTCAACACTGATGTGAGTTTTCCTAGTAGCATTGAGATTTTGATGTGTTAGTTACTCAAATGGACTCTTCAGACAATAAGAAAGGGGAATTCTGAAATGGATAGTTGATGACAGAATCATTTTTTGACTACTTTAACTGGCAGTATTTCTTTTAGATGAATGACAGTGAACATGGCAAGGTTTGGGATATTTGACTAAAGGACAGGAAAATAAAATGTTTCAGGCCGGGCGCGGTGGCTCAAGCCTGTAATCCCAGAACTTTGGGAGGCCGAGGCGGGTGGATCACGAGGTCAAGAGATCGAGACCATCCTGGTCAACATGGTGAAACCCCGTCTCTACTAAAAATACAAAAAATTAGCTGGGCATGGTGGCACGTGCCTGTAATCCTAGCTACTCAGGAGGTTGAGGCAGGAGAATTGCCTGAGCCCAGGAGGCGGAGGTTGCGGTGAGCCGAGATCGTGCCGTTGCACTCCAGCCTGGGTAACAAGAGCGAAACTCCGTCTCAAAAAATAAAATAAAATAAAATGTTTCAAAGTATTGTGATTATAAGAGAAATTTGGAGTTGGTTGAAGCCACAGAATCTCCTATTACAATCTTTGTAATTTACAGGTGATACCACTGAGAATCAGAAGAGTTAAGTGATTTAACCAAATCCATGTGTTAAGATTAGAATTGGGGCTAGTCAGGGTACTTGACACAGTATGTGAATGATGACAAGTTCACTGGGTTCTCTCTCAAAATAAGTAAGCTTTATAGAGTCACACCTCCTAAATGTTTGGTGATAGGTACAGATAAGTGCTAAAGAATGCTGTATTTTTTTAATTTTAGTTTTCATCATTTGGGTTTATACAAATAAATTCAAGAGCTTTAAATTTTTCTATGCACTGAAAAATCCTAGAGGATCTTTTACCTACAATAATCTATCCTAATAAACTATAATGCTATTTTCATTCTATTTTAACTTATATGTTTATTTGATATATATGGTTTGAACTTTTCTTTTTGATGTGTACATTGGAGGAAAATAATTTTAATCTCATTATTCAGAATTATGTTTATAATTCATTTGCTGAAGACATTTATATTGCTCAATACTTGCAGTCATTATAATTTCTAGTTCCTAAACTCACAAGCAAGAAATGTCATATTATCTTTATGTCACTAAATCAAACTGAATCTGATTTCAAACCTCATCTTTTTTGGCTGTTAAGAGAGCCCACCTCGGTTGTTCTAACAACATCCATCCACCTCTTTAGAGCAACTGGGAAATTTAGGATTTCCCTGGATGACTGGAAAATGAGGGACAATCTCTGTGGCTCAGTCAAGTACTACTATGATGACACCCTCTGTATCCAAGAACACTTTTTCTTTTCTTAGAAATTATTTTCAATTTTGGCTTAGGAGAGACATGTATTTATTACATAGGTATATTGCATAATGGTGGGGGTTGGGCTTCTAATCTACCTATCACCAAAGTATTGAACATTATACCTAATAGGTAATTTTTCAACCTTCACCCTCTTCCCACCCTCTCACCTTTTATAGTCTCCAGGGTCTATTATCTTCTTCTTCTTCTTTATGTCCATGTTTATCCATTGTTTAACTCCTGCTTATAAGTGAGAATATGAGATATTTGATTTTCTGCTTCTGAGTTAGTTCACTTAGGATAATGGCCTCCAGCCACATCCACATTGCTGCAAAGGACATGATTTCATTTTTCTTTATGCCAAGCCCACTGCTTGAAGGTAAATAGTGCCAGTCATAGGGATCTTTGCTAAGCCCTTCAGGAACAGCCTCTCTGGACATCTCATGTCTCAGCCAACCTCCCCCAGTTCTTCCACCCCTCAGGTGGTTCAGCAGGCGCTGGGACATAGATCCCTGTTAATCATGGGACCAGCAGATCTCCATCCCCTTCCTAGTCAAGATAACCTTATTCTCTTCTTTGATGCTTGTGGTCCCCTGCAGCTTCTCCCAATTATTTGCTTCCCTCTCCAACCTCCAGCATCACCCCTCAGTAAGCTGTGCCTTTTGAAAACAAAAGCTGGAAAAAGAATTTATCTTCAAGTAACAAAAGGAACACAAATTCTGGCTACTTGTTGGAATGAGGAAGGAGGGGAATACAGCCATGAAAATACAAATAGATCTGATTTTTTTCTAATCCTTTTGTAGCAGTGAAAACAAAACACAAAATAGTATCTCAGCAAATTATCCTGTCACATGCTCCACACCTCAGACTGGAATATGGATTGGTATTTCTCTACTAATACAATAGCTTAGCATCAGAGGAAGCGCTGAGATGATGCAGTACCAATTCTTTATTTTACTTATTTATTTCTTTATTTTTTGAGATGGAGTCTCGCTGTGTCACCAAGGCTGGAGTGCAGTGGCCCAATTTTGGCTGGCTGCAACCTCTGCCTACCAGGACTATAGGCGCTCACCACCACACCTGGCTAAATTTTGTATTTTTAGCAGAGATGAGGTTTCACCATATTGGTCAGGCTGGTCTTGAACTCCCGACCTTGTGATCCACCTGCCTGGGTCTCCCAAAGGGCTGTGCTTACATATGTGAGCCACCGCACATGGCTCTAATTCTTTATTTAACAGGAAATAAAATTAAGGATCAGAGTGGGTTATCTTGCCATTAAATACTTTGTTACCCAGTGAAGTTAGTACTATTTACCAGCCCAGCATTTTTTGCATCATTAAAATTCAAAGGGTTTTTCTTGTGAATAGGAATAAATGATTCTAATGAGAGCTGAAGTATTTTTTAAAGCGCCAACACTGCCAAAGCGAGCAATAGTTTCAGAGTAATTTGTACATAGCTCTTGCCTTGACCTGAACCCTAGTTAAACCAATTAATAGAACATTGGGAAATCATATCACAATAAACAACTTATTTTCATCACAAATTGCTTCAAATTGGAATTCCCCTCTTACCTCTCCACCCCACCTTATACACGTTGCAAAATAATTGAAATGTTTATACAATAGTAAGTAATTTTTGGTATATTTTCTTTGATGATGAAATTTTGAAAATAGGGGTCCATTTTCCTACGGGACCTCCTTTACCCATTCTTACCTATGGTGACTTAGGGTGAATAACATGTTCAATGTGTCACCTTCTTCAGAATTCTTGGAGAAAGAAAAGAGCCTGTTGTTATTAAACTGTATATGGCAAAAGAAAAACAAGGTCAGAATTGTTCACTTAGACATGAAATTTGTTGTTGTAGGCATCTTGTGTTGCTCTAAATCGATCCTGAGGCTGAATAACTTATGAAGAAAAAAGGTTTATTTGGCTCACAGTTCTGATGGTCAGAACATTCAAGATTGGGTGCCGGCATCTGGGGAAGGCCTCAGGCTGCTTTTGCTCACAGTGGAAGGTGAAGGGGAGCTGTGTGCACAGAGGGCACATGGGGAGAGAGGAAGCAGGGGAGGGGGAGGAAGGAGCCAGGCTTTTGTGGTTGGCAACCTGCTCTTGAGGGAACTAACAATGAGAATTCTTTCACTCCTCCCTCCAGCTCCTCAGCATATTAACTTATTCATTAGGGATCCACCCTCACCACCTGAACACCTCCCATTAGGCCCCGTCTCCAACTTTAGGAATCAGATTTCAACGTGAGATTTGATGAGGACAAAGAAACCATATCCAAACTATAGCATTTAATATAAAAGTTGGCTAAGGATTTTTGATAGCCAATCTAAACAGATTCAAAATAACAGAGAGAATTCAGTATTTAATCTTTAAATTTTGCCACAATAACAAACTTTATTTGTCTTTATTTATTTGTTTATTTTAGACAGGGTCTCGCTCTCTCTCCCAGGCTGGAGAGTAGTGGTGTAATCTCAGGTCACTGCAACTTTTGCCTCCTGGGTTCAAGCGATTTTCCTGCCTCAGCCTCCCAAGTAGCTGGGATTACACGTAGACGCCACCAGGCCCAGCTAATTTTTGTTTTTTCGGTACAAATGGGGTTTTACCATGTTGGCCAGGCTGCTCTTGAACTCCTGACCTTAAGTGATCTTAGAGGAGGCACACCTCAGTGATCTTTGGGAGGCACACCTCGGCCTCCCAAATTTCTAGAATTACTGGCACGAGCCACCATGCCTGGCCTACTTTAAACTATTCTTTTGCTTTCATTTTCAGCTTCAATGTTTTAGTTATGACCGTTATACAGCAGCTACTAGTTGCATGTTAATTTTAAAAAGTCATTATTAAGCTCTAAATTCTCCAATTAACGCTTTCAAACACTGACCCATCTTGTATAAAAGGGGCTTGAGAGGAATTTCCAGGTTTGACCCTCGTATTATTAACAAAAATATGTCCAAATATGCAGCTATGGATTTTACTAAGTTTCATGGCAAAATAGTAAACTTCTGAAATGAGATTATATATAAATAAGATGGCCTAGCAAAGTACTTATATATAAAATTTAGATTTTAGGCAATTATGCAGGAAGCCAAAGATTTGGCCATATATATATGTGTGTGTGTGTGTGTGTGTGTGTGTGTATTTATATATATATATATGACCAAATATATATGTGTATATGTATACACACACACACACACACACACACATATATATATATATATATGTATATATATATAAAAGCAATCTTGGCTCACTGCAACCTCTGCCTCCCAGGTTCAAGCATTCTCTTACCTCAGCCTCTTGAGTAGGTGGGACACAGGCACGTGCCATCACATCCGGCTAATTTTGTGTATTTTTAGTAGAGATGGTGTTTCACCGTGTTAGCTAGGATAGTCTCAATCTTCTGACCTCGTGATCCACCCTCTTCAGTCTCCCAATATTTTTAAATAGAGTTTTACTCATTTAAATTGCTAGCCTGAATAGAGTCATTGTAATCTTTCACAGTAATAGAACTACAAATAATAAAGAATAGTACAGCCAGACATAGGAACATTTTGTCAAGTTTGAAGTCAAAACTGTATGTTTTTCAGTTTCATAATGGTTACATAGAAAATACATTTCTATATGGCTAATTTTCACTTAATTTCCTACAAGTTGCCCGATGTTACAAAGAGTAACTATAATTTTATCTTTAGGAATGAATTATTTTGATGCATGCAATACAGTTTTTAGATATTAAATATAAATGTATGCATAATAAAAAGTAATTATAGAGACAGGTCGTAGGTTGGTCAGTGTGCTCATCACATCTTTCCCATACTTCCAAGCATTTTGCTATCTGGCTTCAGAGTTTTCTCCACTAGAAGTGGTGTTGTTGGGCTTGACCAAATATTTATTTTGGCCAATGGAATGTGGACAGAAATGAGGGGGTCTAGTGACATGCCAAGAAAAAAGGTAAGCTCCAGGTAGTCGCTGCCTCATTAACTTGGTCCCCTAGAAAGAACACACATGAATAAAACATTAACCCCGTTGTCCATCTGTAGCTAAGCCCACTGAACGGCAACCTGAAGCAGAACACGGTATAGTTCAGCCGAACTACAATCAGCAACAGTCTCCTAAGCATGGGGATATGCGCTTCCTCTATGCTATTGGAACTTTGTGATTGTTAATTATGCAGCATTTTTGTAGCAATAGAATAAAGTTAAAACAAACAACAACAACAAAAAAAACAATTCATGGTGAAATAAATGTATAAATGATTTGGGTAGAGACTTAGTCCAAAATACTTTCTGTCCCAGTGTCATTCTTAGCAGTATGATTTGAGCAAGCCATTGTGGTTCTCAGATTTATTAACTGTAGTGAGAATGTTTAGATGGGGTGAATTCTAAGATCCATACACTTTCAATAAAGTAAGAATGCCTTTTCATTCCAAGAAAAATTATAAGTACCCAAAGATAAATATTTCATAAGTTGAGTGTCTCTAGAGAATCATTATTGCAAGTTACATGTTACTATCATTTAGTCATTCAGTGGTTACTTTAGAACAACTATCATGAGTTCAGAATTATGTCAAGCACTATGAGGGATTGTAGGATGAAGAGGCAATGTCGTCTTCACCTGTATGAAATTAAAAACCTAAGGGGGGCATAGAAATACAGAGAAAAGTCTAACGGTTATAAAAGTGCTCCTAACTAAGGGTTTTAAGAGGGTACTCTCCATCTGGAGAGATTAGAAAAAGCTCTTAGGAGGAGATGGTATTTGAACTGGATCTTGGTGGATATCATTTCAACAGGAAGAAATTTATTGTCATTTGCTGATAGAAGGAAGGGCTTGGAAGCAGGAGAGAAGAAAGTTTTTAAAATGGTAAGTTTTTTTTGTTTCAGTGGGGTATACTATGTCATGGACAGGATGAAAATATGGCTGAACAGAGAGGCAGGGGCTATATTTTTTGAGGATTTTGATTTCTATGTTCAGAAACTCAGAATTTATCATGTAGAGAATGATTACTAAAATACTTTGAAAAAGACAGTGTCTAATGAGTGTTTTAGAAAAATCCAACTGGTAATGTGCAGGGAAAAAAGAGATGAGTAAGACTCAAGAGAAGATGGCCTCAGAATGGGAGCAGTTTTACATGGGCCTGAGCTCAGATGGCAGTGGGGGGTGCGCATTTCAAACACAAAACCCAGAAATGTGCATTTGTTTTCTTCTAGGAAGAAGAGAGCCTGTTGATAAGATAACATGATGCAGTTACTTAAAACAGGCTTTATAGTGCTACTAGATTTTAAGAAAACAGTATTTAAAAATGAAATTAATGGATTTCAGTAATTATCTTGAAATTTTAATGTGCATAAGAATTCCTGGGTTCTTATGAAAAATATAGATTTCTGGATTTCAACTCTAGAATTCTTGAAACAGTAGGTGTTCTGACAGACCCATGAATCTGTATTTTAATAAGTACCTCAAGTTATAAGGAAGCAGGTGGTCTGCAAATCACTCTTTGATGCCGACTGGAGAACATAATATTAATAATAAAAGGAAACATTTATCATCCACTTCCTGTGTATCCAACACTTGGCTAAGTGCATATATACATTACTACCTTTCATCCTCATAGTAAGCCTAGGAAATGACTATTAATATTATTTTCCAACTAACTGAAAATCAAAAGTAGGAGGGGTTCAATAGCTCTTTGCAAGTCACAGAGCTGTTAAGTGATGAATTCAGGATATGAACCAAAGACTGTCCAGCCTCAGAACTCACATCAGAGAAGTTCATGATATTAAAGACTGCAGCTTTTGTCTTTTCTCTTGTACATTCTTTTTTTTCAAAAGTTTCAACTGATTGGGACCAGTGCCACATTTAACAAGATTGCCTGATTAAATTTACTCCAGTAAAAAATTTCATTCCTAAGTAGAGAAAGACCAGCTGGAACATAATCAGTCATCATAGTGGGATGCCCTAGATATGAAGATGCCCATCCTACCAAGAATAATACATATGCACATAGCAGTAATTCCAAAATAAATATAGAAAATTTCTACAGCATGTGTTATTATAACCGTTTAAGCAAAAACACAAGAACTTTAAAGTGGGACATTATCATTGCCTTGAACATTTTTTTCCTCCCTGTCTTAAAATTGACATCTCAAAATAAATTCGTGGTCTTGAAGCCCAAGAATTAATTGTCTGAAGGAATGGCCCACAATAAAACACGATAAAAGTCAGATTTAATTTTATTCTTCTTAACTATCTTTTGGCCCAAACTAGTATGTCTTTTTAGACTGAAAGGCCACTCATTTATCTACATTTCCTATGATAATGGAAACATAGTAGCTTATGTTTCTTCAAGATAAAAAAATGAGGTAAAATACGTTGTGAGTCATATTCAAAGTCCAATCAACCCACCACAGATGTTAATGCTCTCCACTTTGACAAACAGGCTTAAGAAAGGAATCATTAATATAAATTTTCGTCCTAAAACTGAAGAAGAAAAAAATACAACAAATTTTCCATGAGTTGGGGTGGCAATTAATATTTGTCATCAGCTGTAATTTTCCAGTTTAAGACGCAACAGCTCTTTACTGTGAGTTTATTTGTTCTGGAAGACAGTGACTGAGGAACAGGTGGTGGTGGTAGTATATGTCCGTTTGAATTGATACAGCGTTTTCATTTGCTTTTTTATCAGTGCTGTTTTTTCATATAGTGATATTGTCCCTAGAAGTGAAGATGATAGTGTTAGAAAGATCTCCTTTTAATTTCAAACTTATTAATAAAAGTCAGTTTATCAAGTTTTTATTGTTTGTCTAGGCCTTTTGGAAATGGCTTTTGTTGAGAGTTTATTCAAAATCAGCTGTTTCTCAGACACAGTGCTAAACTGTGTGCAGGACAGCAGTGGACAATGATTTCTCTGCTTTACTTTCCATCTGTTTCCATTTGCTGTGTACCTTCTTATGTCTTTAAGGAATTTATTAACCCCCCAGAAAAGAAAGGAAAATGAAAAGCCTACTTGATACTAGAGACAGAAAGTTTAGCATATAATAAGGAATATAAACAATGAAATCAAAAAATTAATCAAATTAAATTAAAGTTAATTTAAAAAATTTAATTTAAAAATTACATTAAATTGAAACAATGCCATATGCAGAAGTTGCAGATTTTTAAAAATTTCTTTTAAAGAATCATGCATCACAGGTGCTAGACATTTGGCCCTGACAGAAGGTACATTAGATAACCCTTCAGGTCCCATTCCACATATGTCCTCTGATGGCTACACTTGGAAACATACTTTTTGATTGCCTGATAATCTGGCAGCTTTTTATAGAAATGGAAGACTGAGAACAGAATTGAAAAATTATTCTATACTTACAATTCTTATTGGTAAATCAAAGGCAATCAACTGAAACAGCATAAAACAAATGTATAAATATAAAAAGTGAATAAAACTGAATACATTTACACCAATAACATTTTTACAAGTAGCCAAAAATAGCTACAAGATAAAAAGAGCCTATTCTTAATAACAACATATCCAGCATAAAAATGGACAGAACTTACATGGAAAAACTATAGAGTATTAATTTTTTTTATAACAAGCTTGCATGAATGATACATAACACAAAAATATTCAATTGCAAATATGTCAATTTATTCCAAATGTATTATAAATTTAGCATAATTTCACTCAAGATCCCAATTAGGTTTTTCTTGTAAAAATGAACAAATTTTTAAAAGCGCAAATTGTGTCTTAAGAAGAGTATTTGAGGTACAATTTAAAATGTATCTTATACATTATTAATGAATGCAATGTGGTATAGGCGCAAGTCTTAACAAGCATTTAATTGGAATGGAAGAGAAAATCTGGAAATGGAACATAATATATATAAAACTCAAAATGTAATGAGGTAACTCTTGATTAATAGGAAACTAAATATTTGGTATTGGAATAATTGGTTAATCATTTAGGAAACATGTATTAAGAGTTCCTTATCTCATAGTACTTTATTGCCATTAGATTTGAAAAGGATGAAAGACAATGCTAGCTAATATTAGTCAGCTGAAAAACTTGAGCAAGAATTTGGCAAAATGTATTAAACATTTTAAGTCACATAAGAAACTAATAATTTATTTTATAAGAATTATAGTAAGAAAAACATTGAACAAAAGTGAAAATATTTATGTATAAAAATTTAGCATATTAGAACTGACTAAATGGCCAATAGTGGAGAATTTTTTGATAAATTATGGCAAATATTATGCAATGGAATATTATGTAATCATTTAGAATGAGGACTGGAATGTTTATTCAATCCTGTTTATTCGATGTACCAACGTTTTCTTGTGCATGTAAATATAATTTTAAAATATTTCCAAAACACATACCTTGAAGGAAATACATAGAAATTGTAATACTAGTTATCTCTTGATTGTACAGACATTTACATTTTTGAGAACTCTTTCTATTTTTTATTCTGCTTATATGAATTTTCTTATTTTCAAACACAAATATGCTCTGCTTTTAAAACTAAAAGGGAACAAAAATATTCATTTTTTCTCCATTCTGGAAAATGAAACAGATAAAAAATCAAGAAAATAAATATCCCTCAATTCAATATAAACTTTCATTGTCATTTTGATGAATTTTCTACCCACATGAGACTTGTGAGAGTAAATTCCCAAATTATCAGTACCAGGATTCATTCACTAAGTTATAAAAACTGTTTGGTATCTCAGGGTAACACAGGGTAAGTGAAGTCATTTGGCTTGGAGGATCTTAGGAGATTCCACTAACTATGTAACATCTATTTTGCTGTGAAAGTTAGGCAACATCTTTGCACAAGGAAAACAGAGAGAACGTTTTTAAAAACCTCACTATACCATATCCTCTCCAGTCTCTTCCAAATATATCTTTCTTTAGTCATAGTCCACAGAACAAAAGGGTAAGTAGAAATGTTTCTGATGTTTTTCATGTCACAGGCATTAACTTCCATTGGATATGGCATGGGCAGTCACTTGGACATTCCATGCCAGGCATTTCAAATCTTAGATGATCTTGATCATGATGCAATGATCATGTACAAGCACTCTCCAGCCAGTATGTCTGGATTGAAATTCTAACTTTGCCTGTTAGCCAGTTGTGCAAATTTGAGTACTTTATACATCAGTTTTCTAATTTTCAGTCCGGGAATCTGGATTTTATATGAATTTTTCTGATTTTTAAATGTCAAGTGAAGTTTCCTCTGTAAACACCACACTGTTTTAACCAAGTACATACGTAGGCAACTAACTCTGGGGACTAAAGTTATCAACTTTATTGACCTTTTGAGGCTTTCAGGATAAACCTTAAACTACATGGGTTAGCATGAAAGATCCATCTTTGATCTGGTTCTGTCTTTCCTCATCTATTTCTTCAAACTTTCTAGGCAGCTCTCAATCCTTCATGCACAGTACACTCAACTCAATGCTTTTGCATGTCATATCCTTCTGTCTGAATTCTATCCCGACTTGTTCCTTTTCTGAAAAGCTCTTATGTAGGACCCAGGCATCATGTTCCCCAGGAAGCATTTCTGACTTTCACTGTTAGTGTAAGCTGTATTTCCTTCTTAGATTTTCACAGACCCTCATATGTATTGCTCTATCATAGCACATAGCAAATTATATATCTGCCTCTCTAAACTGCAAATTCTTCATACTAAACATGAACTCTCTACACTAAATTATATATTTATTTCTGAACACTAAACTAAAAAGTCTCTTTAGTAAATTATATATATCTATATACATCTATATATAGAGGTATATATATCTCTCTCTGTATGTCTCTATACTATATATATCTATATATCTATACTAAACTACAAACTCTTTGAAGACAGACACTGCATCTATTATTCCAAGATTCTCGCACAGTTCTTTGCCCCAAATGGATGTCAACACATTCCTTGTGTTTCCCCCTCTTTGTACCTGGCAAAGATAATCAAATTCGCACTTGTTTATTTCTCACAATCCTTAAGTATGGCTTGTTTTCCGATCTTTATATTAACTGTAGTTTCCCTAATGTAATAACACAAATGACCAAATACTTATCACTTTATTATTTCTTCAAGGCCAACTATTTGGTTCTATTTATGATACTGCACAGAAGACACATAAAACGTGAAGGATTCTGAGTGTTTAATCATGAGTATTCTGTTTGCTTGTTTGCTTTCTTCCTGTTTGCTATCTGTTAGGTTGACTGTTAAGATGGAGAGAATCTAAAGTGAAAAGGATAGAAGAAGAACCACTAATAAAGAACACGAGTAATCTATAAATTGGATAAAAGTTGTTTTGAATATTTGAGAATTGACTACCTAACACTACTGCAACTCCTCTTCTTAAGAGCAAATCACTAAAGTGTAATAAACTGCTTTAAACTCCTACTAGTAAAGATATCGCCCAGTCATTTTCATATAAACTCTAAAATTAAGACTCACAAACAATTATCTAATCTCAGTTAGAATTAAACTTTTTTTTATTCTGATGTTCTTAGGAGATATACAGTAAATCAAAGGAACAAATAGCTAAAACATAAAATATGCTTATATTTTATTCCAGAAAGATAACATGAACCTGCAGAACCTGGGCCTTCTTCAATTTCACTATAGTCCACTTCCTTGCCTAGCTCTCGGCATTAAAGCACGGCTGCCCAACATCTCATCACAATCTCAAGGACCTATGTAGCTCTAACTCTATTAATAGAGTTTCTCATCACATTCATTCAGGACTATATCATCAGAATCATCCGGACATGTTTATTAAAAATGCAAATTCACTGGCACTATTCCAAACCTACTAAATCATTTTCTGAATATTATCAGCAAAAATCTTCACTTTTTCACCAGTTCTCCAGGTGGTGATTACTCACACTACAGTCTGAAAACCACTGCTACAGATGGGGGAGAAAATGCTATGTAGTGCTGCATAATTCTGGAAAAATTATACAAAATGAAAAATAATATCAGTTACACAAACCCTGAATCATGAGTCATAATTTTACTTGTTTTTCAACAATGAAAAGCACAAATATTTTATTAATATATCAAAATACAGGTGTATATATATATATATATATATACACACACACACACACACACACACACGCACGCATACACAGACACATATATACACACACAGAGAGGGGAAAAAAACTTGTAATAAAGATATTTATTGCTTTCTCATCAGATTGTGCTCCCGTTTGCATTTTTTCCCACTCAACACTTAGGGTAGAATTCAAAAAAATCTGTTCTTTTAGCTTAAAAAATAATTACGACAGACTAGTTTCTTCCTTGAAATTAGCGCATTTTTTTTTCATGAAATGACTTCCTACTTCCAACTTTTGCTTCATCTTTTGGCAACTATTTATATTCTTTAAATGAATTATCAGCATGCAAACCTCCTGTTATTTTTCCTGGTTTAAAAAAGCCTCTCTCGACCTCACTGACTCCTCAAGCTACCACTTGTTTCCCCTCCTCTACTGACAGCAATACTCCATCAAAGATTTGTTTATACTTAGCATTTAAAAGTTTCCCTTTACCTATTATTTTTTCAATGCATCTTATGCCCACCAGAATGCCATTATCAAGGCTACCAGTGACTTCCATGTTGCTAAAATCTATGGTCCATTTTATTGTATATGACCTGTCAGTAGAATTTGACGAAACAGATGTAAACACAACTTACCTAAGGAGTTTTTTTCTCTTGACTTCTAGGACACTGCACTTCCCTGGTCTTATTTCCTGACAATCTGGTCTCTCTCAGGATCCTACTTATAAAATCTCTGCGGCTCCCTGACCTCTAAATTTTGGGATGATTTTCAGTTCGGTACTTAGATTACCTCTCTTTTAGTTAATGTAAAGCTCTAGAAGGTCTTATCCAGACTTAAGCCTTTAAATGCCACCTGTATTTTGCATATTCCTAAATTTATATTTGCAATTCTCCCCTGACTGTTTGATTCACACGTCTAGTTGATCACTTGGAGCTTCACTTGCATGTCTAACAGGTATATTAAACGGGACAGACCTTACACTGAGCTCTCATATCCTTTATCTTTAAATCTACTTCTTGTGTAGCTTTCCCCATCTCTGTAGATACCATATTAATCCTGTCAGATACTCTGGAGACCTTCTTGACTTTTTCCCTTCTTTTATCAGCTTACCTCTATCCCATCAGCAAACCCTTTTGGCGCTGTCTGCAAATGTGTCACATTCTGACCACTTCTCATCACTTCCACTGCTTCCACTCGAGTTCAGGCCTTCATCGTCTCCCACTTGAACTAGGAAAATAGCTTCTAAACTCCTGTTCATGCTTCTGCCTTTATTTCCCCAAAATCATACTCAATGCAACAGCAGCAGTGATTCTTTTAAAATATAAGTCATCACTTCTCTTCCCCAAATCTTCCAATGGTTTTCCATCGCATTCAGAGAGATGAAAATCATCAAAATGACCTATAAGATCTTGAGTAGCATATATTAGTCATCTATGACTGCATAACAACTTGCCCCAAAATGTCACAGCTTAAGACAACAAACATTTACATATCATACTTCCTGTGGGCCAAGAATTTGGGTGCAACTTAGCTGGTTTCTCTGAGTCAGGGTCTCTCATAAGGTGTCTGCTGAGGCTGTGGTCTCCTGTGAAGAATCCCCTTGTGGAAGATCCTCTTCAAGTATTGCTGATGAGGATGTTGGCAGGTTTCACTTCTGTTGGATGGGGGTCTCTCTTCATCCTTGCCATGGCCCTCTCCTTAAGTCAGCTCACAACACGGCAGCTGACTGCCATCAGAGGGTGGGCAAGGAAGTAAGAGTACATGAGCAAAGTTGGGACTATCGGCTTTTTGTAACCTAATCTTGGAAGTGATTTCTCATGATTTTAGCTCTATTTTCTTCATTAGAAGCAAGTCACTAGGTGCAGCACACACTCAAAGTGTGAGTGTTAAACAAAAACATGAATACCATGAGGTGGGGTGCATTAGATCCAACTTAAAAACTGCCTACCAGAAATAAACTGCACACCCCCCATTATACATCTGAATTTATGTCTTGTGACTTTCTGCTTGATCACACTGCTTCAATTACACTGGCTCCTTTGTTATTCCATGTGTGAGTCATACACTTTCATGCCATTTGGTGCAGACATGTAAAGAGATGTTTGACTTTTAAAGGTTACATCAAAGTTCTAAGAAGTTGTCTGAAGCAACAAGGATGGTGGTGATCTCATATCAACATCATAGGAGTCCATTGTTGTCTTGAAGTCAGTGGCATCTTTAGAGTCTTGTTGCTGAGAGTGGGCTCTGTAACATATTACCATGAACTTATAGCATCATGCATAATGAAAATTATCTCAGGAGTCATATTGAGCTGGATTTGTGAATTACAGGATTCTCTTGGCCAATACAATTCTATTAACAGGGAGGAAGTGAATCTCTATTATCCCAGAGTTTGTGTATTGGTAAAGACAAGAATTTCATGATGGCTGCAATGCTCAGAATGATCAGAGGAGAAATACTGTGTAAAACTTCAAAGAACAAAAATCAAATGGAAAGCAAAACCAACATACTATTCATTAAAAAAGAAGGGGCAAAAAAAAAAAAAAATGACTACTATACAAGTTAACCAGATTGAGCTTCACAGAAACTTGAAGCAGCGTCTACAGACAACCCCAAGAGTCCTCATAAATGAAGTGCAAAACTTGGTATGAAAAGATATGAGTAAATAATCCATTGTTATAGAGGCAAAACTGGAGATACGGCCCTGAATTGTAACTATAAAAACAGTCCACATTAATAATCTGTTTTGATAGAACAGTGATAGGAAGTGAAAAAGTCTAAAAAAATATTAGAATGCCATTTTGGTAGAATGTTTGTCTTTCTTCTAGTACGTCTTTCATTAGTACCTCCTTACAAAGGTTGGTTATGTTACTATACACTCAGACAAGGATCAGGCTTTGTGGGTTTTCAACGCACTTTATAGATGCTTCATAAATATTAAATAATGAATTTCAACTCAGCAAGCAATGACAAGATCTTCAACAGCAGCACTACATTTTTCTGACCATTACATTATATACAAATAAATGAATTTTTTAAAAAAAGGCTGAATGGGACATTTATTTAAATTATATTTTCTTCATCATTTTACTATCTCCTATAAAACAGTCATAGCTCATTTATTATGAAATCATGTTTTCTACTTAAATACCAACATAATCTTTGAGTATTATAATTGCTAATTTAAGTATCAAATGCTAAGAAAGAATACTTTTTAAAAATAATTTCGCTATGTTTTTTAAACGTCTAGAGCTTTAAACATTTTTATTCTGAAAAAATTTTACAGTAAGTTAGATTAGTAAAGCAAACTTACCAATTTCTATATAGTACACAAAGAAGAAGGTTTTAAATATTATATATTAACAGAAAAGGACCAGTTTTGATTAAATGTATCTACTATTTGCTAATCATATTCTGAGTCCTCTTTGCCCACCATTGTTTACCTAACATTTTAAAATTAAATAGAAATGCATCAAAATCTATGCTATCCATTTGAAATTGATAGTTTATATTCAGTGTAAAAGGGATAAAATTTATAGTCCTGGGTGACAATTTTATGTAACAAGGCATGAGAATGTAAAATTCCATTCAAATTCCTTTCTTATCACTATTCATGAAAACAGCATTTCTCAGCTGGGAAAGCTAACAGTGATATTACATGGTGACATTATTTCAGAAGAGTTGTCTACGATGCAGAATATCTAATTTTTTCACACATGAGTAAGGACTATGTAAAATTTAGCATTTCATTTGCATTCTATATGCAATATTTTAAAGGGCAAGGTTAAGTATTTTTGAAGTACTATCATAACCTAAAATTAATTGAAAAACTAGAATTTAATATTTATGTACCTCTTTTCTTCCAAGTCTTTTCAAATAGCTTTGCCAAAAATAATAGTTTATCTTCATATACTAAAGATACAAACACCATTATTGCTGCCTTAGTAAGAAGAAAACTGGAGCATGGAATTGCATAAACGATTTTTCCAAGGCAATCCAAATAAAGTATAGGAGCATAGAAATCATAATATGGCCCCAGCTTCGGTATTCCTCATTTCAGTGTTTGATACTTTTCTTTAAAATATCAAAACCAGTAAAATAGCCTGATAACATCATGTGCAGGGGTCGAAACTTTTAACTACACTGTTTTCAAGACGTTATGGAATCACAATTAATGCAAGATGATGCAATTTAATTGCCTGACCTTATGTACAAGAAACCTTAAATCTATAAAGAATGTGGCTTGCCCAAGGCCATGGAGTATGTTAACAGCACAGTTTACACTGAAACCCAGGTGTCCTCTACTCCTTGCACAGTGCTGTGTCCACCATGATTAAAGTGAAAAATTGAATCAGGCTAACAGATGCCTTGACCCTTTTATGTAATTGAATCAATGATATAAAGAGTTTTGTTACAGTAGATTCTGACTTTAATATATTTCAAATATAATCTGCATTTGAGGCATTAGTCTCACCTTTTATACAGAAGAGACAATTTTAAGAATAATTTTTGCATAATTCAGAAAGATAAAATGTTCAATACTCTTCTTATTTTCCACTTATTTTTTTATTTCATTTACTAAACAGCACTACTAATCTTATATTCTTGTAGCTTAATCATTAAAAGCAGGGGTCAACAAAATTTATTTGCAAAGTGTCTGATAGTAAATGTTTTTGAACTACTCAATTCTGGTGTAATTACTGTTGTTTGTAACACCAAAGCAGCTATAGACAGTGTGTGAATAAATGGAAATGGTTGTGTTCCAATATAACTTCCCTTAAGAAAATAGGTGATTGGCCCATAGGCCATGATTTGTCAACCCTAATCTAAAGCCTGATGATTGCAGAATGAAGAAACAAGATGATGACAACTTGTGGTATTTCATCCCAAGAGTATTTTAGTTCTGAAATAAAATCACCATCAAAGTCTGGAGCACAAATTTTTCTAAGTTATGTATATCGACTTGCTGAATTGGCATACCTTTTAAAAATAAGACTTATCTTTATCCTCTCTGAGATTCCTTTTTTCTGGTAAAGTTATCTTTAGTGTTATCATTGGCATAATTTTTTTGTAGGCGAGAAAACCCAAGAATTTGGCAATACGTAGGGTTTAAATAGCACATTATGTGATTTCTTAATTTAAACAAAAATATTCTAAACCCTTTTATCCTCATCCTGCTTTGTCTCATCTCTCACCTCTGCCTCTTGAGAAACCCCATGAAATGTCAATAAAATAATTTTAAAAGGTTTAAGCCCACTAAGTTGTAGAGAACAGGAGAGAAATCAATGGAGCAGAATTCTCAGCACAGTTTGGAAGGTAAAAAGGAGGAGTGATGGTGACTCAGATTAGTGGAGGAGGCTAGCATCAAGTGCTGCAGAGGAGGGCATGAATGAGAAGTGGGCCAATTCAAACTTCAAACTGCAAAATTTCGGGAGATTCAGAACTTGAAGCACCAGTTAACAAGGAAGTTAAGATAAGAGGCTTAGGGAAAAAAAAGTAGGAAAATCAGGTTAAAGTTTGCACGTAAAATGTATACTTGTATCCTTAGCCCACCCAGATCCCAAACACTTCTGCATTCCCCCGAATCTCACTGACACCTCCTAAATAGACTGGAAGCTTACTCTGAAGAAACTAAGCCACAGAAGGTCAGGGTCCGGGGACAGCCAGTCCAATAGGGAAACGCAGAGAGGAATGGAACAGAAGCAGAGTGAAGTCACAATCAGCACAGTGAATATGAAATCCTCTGCGATTCTTTTTCTGTCTTGTTTCTGGAACATCAGCCATACAGCCAGAGGAGTCTCTTCTTGGAAAATACATGGTCCTTCAGAAAAAGTAATCACTATATATTGACACATGAGGGCCCCAATTATCCAACTTTAAGTTCCCAAACTTCCTTCTTTCTTTCTTCCCCTTCAGTCTCTTCCTCTTCCTATCCCCTGCCCACCGTTTCTATCAGCTTTTTAGCTTCTTCTTATTAGATGTGATTTGTCAGCTAAGGATCACTAATTAATATAAGAAAATCTTCAATCTGATGAAAAACAACACCAAATAAAAAATTAAAAACAATAAACAAACTCCCAAAACAAAAACCCGGAAGACATAGACCCAATACATAAATGGAAGGAAATTTACATTTAATATTATCAGAGAGAAGAAAATACTTATTAAATCCCTGAAATGGAAACAGAAAGCTATTATAAAGAAACAATAATAGAATTAAGAGAAATCTCTTAAAACTAAAAATATGACGATATAAACCATGGGTACTAAACCTAAAAAAAGAAAATCTCCCAAATTGTAGCTGACAGAAATAAGCGAAAAATAAAGGAAAAAAAAAAAAAACAACTTAGAGGAGTTTTGTCATGTTGGCCAGGCTTGAACTCCTGACCTCAGGTAATCCACCTGCTTCGCCCTCCCAAAGTGCTGGGATTACAGGCATGAACCACCGCACCCAGCCTTTGCTATTGTTATATATAGAGAGTAGTTCTATTACACATATGAGAATGTAATACCAGAAATTTAGAGTGTTTAAAACTTTGACAGTGGAAATAAATTATGTAAAAAAGGCTAGTTTTGATGTATTTTGTTTTAGTCAGATCTCAAATGAGTGTAGTTTATTCTGTGTTGGGTACCATAATTTCATAGAGATAGAAACTCTAAGGGATTGGAAAGGGTAATGGGCAGTTTGCTGTGTTTATTATTTATTGCTGGGTAACAAAGCACACCAAAACTTTGTGGCTTCAAACAACAATAATTTTATCTGTTCATGCCCAGGTGAGTGGCTCTTCTGCTATTCTCATCTGGGGTCATTCATGCAACTGTAGTCATCTGGTTGTTAGACTGGGGCTGAATGCCTCCTATGAGTGGCTGAAGGTTGCTGATGGCTGACAGCAGAGCTGGTCTTCCCACAAGGAGACTAGTTCAGGCTTCTTCACAAGGATGTCTCAGGTTCCAAGAAAGCGAGAGTGAAAGTGACAAGTCTTCTCAAGGCTTCTACTCGAAATTCCTGTCACATCACTTCTGCCTTGATGCTCAGAGCAGACCACAAGACCAACCCAGATTCAAAGTTCCAGAGCACGTATATCCTCCTCTTCTTGGGATAAGCTCCATGTGCATTCAGGGATGGAAAGAATTTGTGACTATTATTTTGCGATCAACTGTATTTACTCCAAACCACATCATATGAAGAATAATTTTTTAAAAATTAGACCTGATTAGTCTATAGTATAGTATAGGAGCTATGGTAAATATTTTGGACATTTGAAGTGTTGTAGTATGAAAAGGATATTCCCTTTTTTACAAGCACTAAAGGTCAGATCAAAGATGTGGATGAAAGTTTGACAACACCAATTTCTGCCCAATGCAAACAAAAGCTCTTTAAAAATTGTGAAATGTTGTATCACAAGAAGGCTTTAGGTATATGTTGGTCCAACCCACAGACGGCAGGCTGCATGAGGCCTATGATGGCTTTGAATGTGGCTCCGCGCAGTTCGTAAACTTCCTTAAAATGTAATATTTTTGTGATTTATTTTTAGCTCATCAGCTATAGTTAGTGTATTTTATGTGTTGCTCAAGACCATTCCTTTTCCAATGTGGCACAGGGAGGTCAAAAGATTGGACACCCCGGTTCAGAATATGGCAGAGAGATTTGCTTTAAGACGCTAGCCTAGAGTACTTTTAATGTCTCTTCCAGTGCAGAATCCCTATGAGTCTTTACAATTTGTAGGGAGCATAAGTTGGTGGTCAAGACTAGATAGGATGCTTGGGAATGATCTGTGAATAAATGACTCATCTCAGTTGTGAGTTTATAAACAGGGAGAAGAACAAAAGAGAAGGGGAACAGAACCCTGGCTGATACGGGACTCTAGGGAGGAAGATCAGCAGTGCGAAAGAAGTGCAGGGGAAGGAAAAAACGAATCAGAACGACTGATTTAACATAGGATGTCACCTCAGCATTTATCTCCTCATGCAAAATTTTGTACTGCATTCAGAATATCTATTTCACCTTATTCTTCTCTGATACATAAATCTTTTCCATCTGAAATTCCTATTTGTGAAGTTATTACTTGGTTTCAGAGTTATTCAGGCTAAAATGGCTCCCTCCCCTCAGAGTTTTCCATTTATTATAGCATCCTAACTAGTATATCTTTCCTAGGAGGATAAATTACTACAGCTGTGGGTTTAAAATCTGTGGTTACCTCCCAACCTCCTGCATTTTTAACTGAGTTTATATTCAGGCTCTTCAGAGAGAAATATGACTGAACAACCAGAAGAATGTTGCATTACCTAATCCAATTGTACATTAGTGGCAGGATAAAGACAAACTCTAGGTCCAATAAGCAAGGTAGACAATTTCCTGGAGACTCTTGTATCTGCTACTTCTCAATTTAGCTTTTACCTGGGACTGATTCCAGTATGATAATGGTGAAAGTTATTGATAAAGAGACATCCACACTTTTATGAATCCCTCCCTACTTATATAGCAACAAGACTTTTGAGTTGTAAATTTAGTAGATGGAAGACCACAACGGATAAAAACAAAACTGTCAGGAAAAGATTATTAAAAAACTTTCAAATGGAAAATGCATGCTGCAGGTAAATCAGATCAATCTAAAAGAGATATACGTAGTGTTAGCAGGAGAAATTATGAGCAAGCAAGGCTCTGAGTGAGATTTCTTCCACAATCAGATTTAGAATTGTATAGATTTTGAATGTGGGTGTGTCATTTTGTTGAGGCAGTTGAGGAGGAGGGCCTTTCTGGTGCTTGGGAAGATGGCGTGGCTTGGTCTCATGCATTCCTTAGGCTTTGCTGGACTGTGCCCTAACAATGAACAGGTATGCCTGCCTGCCTGTTTTCCTATATGGAAATTCTCTGACTGGCATATTCGACACTTATTTCCTTGAGGAATGTCTGTTAATGTAGATGTCTCTTCTAATACATCTATAACTAGTATTTCCCTATGTTCTATAATTGCACTGTCTAAGGAATTCACATTCTCCCTTCTAAGTTCTAGATACTTGTGATGGCAATGTTTTGCAGCAAGGTAACCCAGGTAGTGTCTTTGTTCTCCTAGCTTTCTAAATAAACATCTAACTTCTAATTTGTACCTACATCTACACACACACACACACACACGTTATTTCAGTTTTCTTTTTCTATATCTTATGAAAATGTGAAAAATCAAAACAGGTCTTTTAGAATTCCTTAGGCAGCATTTCCTTTTTGATTCCTGTGAGCCTTGGTTTTTGTCCTCACTTTCTTTTTTTTTTTTGAGACAGAGTCTTGCTCTGTCGCCAGGCTGGAGTGCAGTGGTGCAATCTCAGCTCACTACAACCCCCGTCTCCTGGGTTCAAGCGACTTTTCCACCTCAGCCTCCCTAGTAGCTGGGACCACAGGCGCGAGCCACCATGCCCGGCTAATTTTTGCATTTTTTTTTTTTTTTGAGACGGAGTTTCGCTCTTGTTACCCAGGCTGGAGTGCAATGGCGCGATCTCGGCTCACCGCAACCTCCGCCTCCTGGGTTCAGGCAATTCTCCTGCCTCAGCCTCCTGAGTAGCTGGGATTACAGGCACGCACCACCATGCCCAGCTAATTTTTTGTATTTTTAGTAGAGACGGAGTTTCACCTTGTTGACCAGGATGGTCTCGATATCTTGACCTCTTGATCCGTCCACCTCGGCCTCCCAAAGTGTTGGGATTACAGGCTTGAGCCACTGCGCCCGGCCTTTTTAACCGAATACCCAGCACTTTATTTATATTCACAAAATAGAAAACATTTTAAAGTAAAATGATCATATTTCAATAACACCAGCACCTAATTTGTGTATCTTCTTCCAGCACCTTAAGCAATCCATGCTTCAAACGCTTATTGTACATTCCTCAGCTTCACCAAGAGGGTCCCTCATTTACCTGAGATGTCAGTAGTTACTATTGTTGCTGGCCCATGTTTTACGTGTTATTACTGGTAAACAACAACCCATATTTAAGACAAATTTGAGAAAAATGTATCAAGTAAGAAGGGAAAATTCTCTACTCTTTCACTAAACTCAAGCCTTTTTGAGACAGAGTTTCACTTTGTTACCCAGGTTGGACTGCAGTGGTATGATCAGTGCAAAAGACACAAACAACCCAATACAAAAGTGAGCAGAGGGTATAAACAATCAAGTTACAAAACTAATAAATAACAAATAAATAAGTGACACAGTAAATAATTACCAATTGAGGTTGTTTTTTTTTTTTTTTTTCACATTAAAGCTCTAAGACTTAAAATACTTGGACACAGATTATTGGAGAAAAGATATTCTCAAGAACTGTTGATGAGAGTACAAACTGATACAGCTTTTTATTGGCAGGTAATTTTTAAAAATTATTCAATTTCACTTCCAGAATTATGCTTCATAGTAAAAAATAGTCTTTTTGTCCCTCTGTGTGTATATACATGAATTTTCACTGCAATGTTGCAACAGAGAAAACAAGAAATGCATTTTGCATGATTATTAATAAAGAAATCATTAAATAAAATATGGGAATATTCTGCAGCTCTTAAAAAAATGAGATAGGACCATTTGTGTGATCCAGAACAATGTCGATAATATGAACTTATCAAAATCAAAATATGTGGCATAATGCCAGCTAATGAGGAGAACAAAAGATCAAGGTGGTGGAAATTCGAAACACTCAATTCCTGCAGAAGTGAAACATTCAGCAGGGATTACTTTAAGGCTTGAGTTGGCCAGGCACAGCGGTTCACACCTCTAATCCCAGCAGTTTAGGAGGCCGAGGTGGGCGGATTGTTTAAATACAAGAGTTTGAGACCAGCCTGGGCAACATGGTGAAACTCCGTCTCTGTTAAAAATACAGAAACCTAGCAGGACATGGTGGTGTGCACCACTGCTCTGAGCTACCAGGGAGGCTGAGGTGGGATAGCGCGTAAGCCTGGGAGGTGGAGGTTGCAGTGAGGGGAGATAGCACCACTGCATTCCAACCTGAGTGATAGAGCCAAATCCTTCAAAAAAAAAAAAAAAAAAAGGCTGGGTGCTGGGGCTCACCCCTGTAATCCCAGCACTTTGGGAGGCTGAGGCGAGTAGATCACAAGGTCAGGAGATCGAAACCATCCTGGCTAACATGGTGAAACCCCATCTCTACTAAAAATACAAAAAATTAGGTGGGCATGGTGGCACGCAACTATAATCTCAGCTTCTTGGGAGGCTGAGGCAGGAGAATTGCTTGAACTCGGGAGGCGGAGGTTAAAGTGAGCCGAGATCACGCCACTGCACTTCAGCCTGGGTGATAAAGGGAGACTCCATCTCAAAAAAAAAAAAATACACACACACACACACACACACACACACACACACACACACACACATATAATTTTACCATATATTTATATATAACATTCTCTCTTTATATAGAAGTATATATAAAAATATATTTATATCTATAAATGATGTATACATTTAGAAGCAATATGGTGCTAAATTTTCCTTGTTTTTGAACTCTATAAAAATGAAATTCTACAGTTTTTATTCTTGTGTACTTTGCTTTTTTCACTCAATAGTATATTTTTGAAATATAATTCATGTTGACATTTGTAGCTGTAGTTTATTTCTTTTCACTAATTACTCATGTTCAAAAAACTTGCTGAACCCTATTGTTAATTATAATAAATTGTCCATGAATTTGGTTATGTTTTCTATGTGGACAATCATAACTTTACCAAGTAATGGTGTTTATTTCTTCCATCCCAGCCACTATTCCAGTTCTTGTCCTTACCTAATTGTTCTAACATGGCCCTCTCTCAATGGTATGTTGACAAATCAATGCCCTTCCACTCACCTCCTTACTCTCCCAATTCCTAATTTCTAATGTTGACAATTTCCATAATGCAAATACTTCAACTGTGGTCAAAGATGTGCTACAACAGGCTCATGCCTGGGGAAGTCAGTGGTCTCACCATCTTCCCCATTATCTTGAAGCAGCTAGCTTGATAAAATGGTGAAATAGCCTTTTAAAAACACAGTTATATTGCCTGTTAGGGCTGGGGCAAAGTTCTTCAGAAGGCTGTATGCTCCCAGTCAGCATCCAGTATATGGTAGTTTTTCCCATAGCCAAGACTGTCACTACCAACTTGATTCTGTGTGATCTGGGTCCATCAGGCCACTAGAATGCAGGACTACTAGTCTATTTAATAGGTCCCAACCTTTTATTATTAAATCAGATGTTTGCTATAAGTTTTGTTTCTTGAATAAATACCCTGGAAATGTGAGAGAGTTCTCTTCCATTTCTAGTGGCTGCTAGTTTTTGTCATGGTTTCTGAATGTTCCAGCAACTTTTCTGCACCAATATAAGATTATCTTGTCTGTTTTTTCTGCTTCCTCCTTTAAACTGTTAGTGTCTAAATGAAGTTTATAAATTGTCCTGGGCTGATACCCTTTTACTACTGGGGTAGCCTCACTTGGTAATTATCTATTATTTTCTTTACATAATGCTAGAGTCAGTATGATTCAACTGTCTAAAGGCCCTTTCTCATGTCTCTCAATTATAAATTATATATTCTTAGGATGAATATGGTTCTGCTTTGGTTTCCAGACATTTCTGGAGCAATCCACCAAGGTCAAAGGTGACAACATATGTGGAATAGCTCTCCTTGCTGGAGCATTTCACATTGAATTAAAGTTTTCTGAAAAGGAGACACCGTTGTTATGACATTGTTAGCTGTACTAAGAGATCTTTAGTTATCCAATATGAAGGGTACTTTGAGTATAATGTATACTAGGCATATTTCATTTTTTGGAGTACGTTAGGGGAGAAAGTATTGAACACCATCATGAAGTAAATACATCAATTTCATAAAGACAATTCAATGATAAACATTACATATGCGATGTTTTATTTTTACAAAATTCTTGACTTTTGAGTTTACCACTTTCATGTTTTGGGTGACATTACTGCCAAAATGTAAATTAAAAAATTTAATATAATTTTTAATTGACAAATAGTATATATTTATTATATTAATTGCACATGTTAAGTAATGTTTTGAGATATGCATATATTATAGAATGATTAAATCAAGCTAATTAACATAGCCCTCACTTCACATACTTTTTTATAGTGCAAATAATTAAAATCTGCTCTCTTTGCAATTTGGAAACTTACGTTACATTATCATGAACTAGAGTCACCACGCTGTGCCATGGGTTTCAAAACCTTATTCCTCTGTCTAACTGACATCTTGTACTCTTTGAACAATATCTCCTCAATCTTCCCTGCTACCACCCCAGCTCCTGGTAACCACCATTTTACTGTTTCTATGAGTTTAACTTGTTTAGATTTCACTAGTGATATCATGAATATTTGTCTTTCTGTTCCTTGCTTACTTCACTTATGTTCTCCAGGTTCATATACGTTGTCACAATTGAGAGGATTTTCTTCTTTTTAAAGGGTGACGAGCATTCCATTGTGTGTATACACCTTTTCTTTATCAGTTATCTTTGTCCCCAAGTGTCTTGAGGGACACTTAAGTTGATTGCATATCTTGGCCGTTGTGAATAATTCTGCAATGAACATGAAAGTTCAAATATCTCTTCTACATACTGATTTACTTTCCTTTCTATACCCAGTAGTGGTACTGCTAGATCATATTGTAGTTCTATTTTTAATTTTTGAGAAACCTTCATACTGTTTTTCATAATGGCTATGCTAATTTACATTTCCACCAACAGTGTACAAGGGTGCATTTCCTCCACATCTTTGCCACACTTATCTTTCATTGAGACCCCTTTTAACAGTCATGAAATAATAGTTCCTAGTTTAACTTTGAATTTCCTTGATTATTAGTGACATTGAGCATTTTTATATACCTGTTGTTCATTTGTGTGTTCTTTTTTTGAGACATACCTAGGCAGGCTCTTTGCCCAGTTTTTAAATTGAGTTATTTTGTTTTTCTTTTGCTGTTGAGATGTTGTAATTTCTTATACATTTTGGATATTAACACTTTATCAGATCCATGATGTGCAAGTGTTTTCTCCAAATCCATAGGCTGCTTTTTCACCCAGTTAATTGTTTCCTTTGCTTTTTAGTTTTATGAAATTCCATTTGTCTAGTTTTGCTTTTGCTGCCTGTACTTGTTAGGACAACAAAATGTAAGTGCAAAGTGCAGTTCTTTAAATAGATATTGGAATCTAATAGTAAAAAAAAGTAAGCAATATTAATTTGACCAGGAGGGGTAAAAAATAAAATTTCATAGATAATGAATTTATGCTGTTATCACATTGCTATTGATTTAAGAATAGAGTAGTGACTGAAAATCAGAGAATGTTACTTTACTTGGATATAAATAGAGACTAATGATTTTGGCCTATGGAAGAAGAGATTATAAGAACTAAGTATACGTAGAGGTATTTAGGGCTAAAATAAATACCTCTTTTATTAGGAATAAAATAAAAGTCGAAAAGATGACCTTGTCAAGGTTTATTCATGGTATACTTTTTCCTGAATAATTTTACTAGATAATTGTTAGCTTGTGAATTCCCTGAGGACAACAACCAAGTTCTTGTCACTCATTATTTCTAAAAATTGTGGCGAATGTTCAGTGACTGTGCATTTGATAGAAGGAAAGTAGTCCTGTGGGATAAAGACAAATGGAATTTGCAAAATATGCTTAAAATGAGACTAAAAAAACTGTAATTGGAAAGGTGAAGTAGAATAGAGACTGATCAGGAATGTGTACACAGAAGGGGGAGAACTGGAAAGGTAGAGGTCGCACCTAGGCTCGCCCAGAACACAGGCACATGCAGGAGGACTTGATCATCTCTAAAACTCTGCTACCCCAGGCAGCCACCAATCTTCCTCTTGTATTTGTGCCAGACTTTCAGTCTCCCCTGATTCCATGAAACCATGCAAATTCTATAAGAGTCCAAGGAATATTTCTCTTTTATGGCTTTGAAATTTTAAATCATATTGGGTTGATATTTGACATACTTGTTGACAGCCTAAATGGATTTTCTAATAGTGTAGCTTAGATAAATCTTTCTTTTGTTGTAGGGAAGCCAAAAATGTTTTTATGGCTAACTCAAGCTTAATAAGCAGCCAGAGTTTTAAAAAAATGCAACCATTTAATTTTTAATATGGATTGGTTCCTTTTGGTAATTAAAAACAAACATTTTGTAAAATTGCCAACATATTAATCAAAATAACGTAGGATATTGTACATAAGGCATTTTAAACCCTCCTGAGATGGAATCATGAAATAAAACAGATTGAAATAGGATCTTTTATTGCCTATTTTCTATTTAGACCAAAGGTCATATATAAAGTTCAGCAAAGGCCATATTAAATTTTAATAGAGTCTAAATTTACTTGGAGTAATACATGTCTAAATACTTTGTCTATATTTGCCACACTATACTAACCTGTGGCACCAGGAGGTAGAAGAACTAGGTATTGCCTTGGTTAAATAGGCCTTGAAGTTTTTGCCACTAGTCAACTTTGATCAAAGATGACCCAAATCTCTTCCATTTTTCTCATTAGCAGCAGTGCCAATATGTTGCTTTTAAGTCAGGATACCACTGTAGCCAGAATGTTTTCACAACTAGAGATAGAAATTCTCTTGTTTCACCAGAGCCCAAATAAAAGAGGCCAAGTGGAGAGTTTTACTTTCTTTTGTGTGCCTAGAAGTCTATGTCTCATAAGCATTCAGACATAAGCATTATCAAATATATTCATCTCAAGGGCCTTGAAAAGGTTATGCTTTGTGCATTTCTATACAGTGTGCTGGCATTTCGTTTACTTCTTTTATTTCTCTACGGCCAGAGGTATTTTAGAATTTCTTCTGCTGTCTTAGCTATTACGTCAGGAAAACAGAAATCAAGTACTAGTTACCTTACATTGGTTTGTAATAAACATTAACACAATAACATTCTTAATATTAAATATCATGTGTCTTATTCTTTTACTAATATCTTACTATTTTTCCCATTTCAAATCCTAACTATTAAATATATATTCTATAATGCCATCTTGACAGCTCTTTTAATCAGTCTTAGATAATTCATATGTTAACAATGATCAGACGTATTTTGACTATCTCAATTTTATTCTTTCAAAAGGTTAGCTGGGACTGTGATAAAGTTCTGAATACTGAACTTAATTTTTCTCAGTAAGTAAAGCTAGTTTAATAATATTAAATAATAGCCATCAATTAAATAATGAGCTCTAGTGAAGTTAGTTTAACAAACAATTCAAAAGAATATTATCCCTGCTCAAAGGCAATGCAACGTCATTATAGAGACCTAATAGCTTCCAAGTGCTAATACTTTGGCCTGCATCACATTTAGAAGTTTCAAGCACTTTGAAAGAATGTGAAAGTATATGTGGAGATGGAGTTTGGGCTGAAACTTGAACTGCTGTATAGATCTGTCTGCTTCTTCCTGATTGTTAGTTTTTTCCATGTATTTTCGCAGTACTATGAAGGTGAAGATCACTAGACTCTCATTTTCTTTATGTTGATGGAGCCACTGAAAGCCCCAAACTACCACAAAGTCAGGAAATGCAAAGTGTGGTCACTTTCCACAACCTATTATGAAATAAGATTGCTTAGTATTCTTGCGTTATGTGAGGTTTCAGTTATTGATCTTGAGCATATCATCAACAAGCAAATAAGTGAGTGTGGCCCTCTTTCCCCCATTTATTTTCTATAAAGAATTAGCCTTATATTATAGCCAACCACAAACTTTACTCTGCCCCCAAAACGATTAGTGCACATACGCTACAAAAAACAACCATTAATGTGTTTTTTATTATTGTATATTATTAACGTGTGGTTTATTTTTGTGATAAGATTCTAAAATTGCTATTTTTTTTAAAGTTTAGTAGTAGTTCTGTGTTTAGGAAACACAAGCATAAACATTAAGCGATGCTTCAACTAAAATAAATTGTGCTGAATTTTTGGTCTTTGGAGTATAAGGCAATTGTATAGATGCCACTGACCTGAAATGGTCTTCAATTATTCACTGATCAAAAGACAAGACTTATATTTTGCTAATTAATGCAGCTTTCCAAATAAAAACATATAGACTAACACAAGCTTCCAAATATTTAAAATAAATTTTCTCTACAGTGTGAGGTATATCTGTTCTTTAAACTTTTGATGTTTCTTAAAAAAAATTAACAATTTCTCCCCAAAATGATCTGTATTCTCTTTGCCTATGAATAGAAATTGTTAAGAGGCATATGGAAACCCTTTACATTTTCTCTAAGGTTACCCAAAGTGTATAACACAAAAGACTATGGGATTTAAACCTGTTCTTTGTTTTAGCATCATTCTTCATCTTTAGAGAAAAACACAACACGCCTAAATCAAAACAAAAAATGAACCACTCCCCACTTGCAAAAAAATTCTGTAAGTACAATGTGATTTTGAGCATGGAGAATTTGCAATGAGATAAACAACCTGGGTTTGAATTTTAGCTTTCCTTCATTGCCTTGACCAAATATAAACTTTTCTCAGCTTTGACTTCATATGTGAAGTTCCAGGCAATTATCGAGTTAGCCTTAGAAGATTTTTATAAAGATTGTGTGACATACTCTGCTTAACAGAGCACCTGGCACACAGGAGATGGTGATTAATCAGACAAAAGCTTGATGGCTCTTACCTTTGTGTATCGTCATGGGCTGAACTGCGTTAGTGCAAGATTCATATGTGGATGCCCCAGTACCTCGGATTGTAGCTGTATTTGTAGCCTTTAAAGAAGGAATCGAGGTAAGATGAGGTTGTTTTGGTGGGCCCTAATTTAATACAATGGGTGTCTGTATAAGAAGAAATAATAAAGACACAGAGGTGAGCATGCCAGAGTAAAGATCATGTGAGAACATAGCAAGAAGATAGCCATCTATAGGCCAAGAGAGGGTCCTCAGGAGAAGTCAACCCTGCCAACATCTTGCTGTTGGACTTCTGGCCTCCAGAACTGTGAGAAAATACATTTCCTATTGTTTAAGCCAGTTAGTCTGTGGTGCAGTCCATCCTCCATATTCCTGGGCTCCCCATCTATGGATTTGACCCACCAAGTACCAAAAATATTTGGGGAGAAATAGTCAATGAAAATAACAATATGACGATAAAAAATAATAAAACGAAAAAACAAATGCTTAACAACTATTTACAGAGTAACTACATTGTATTAGGTATTATGAGTAAATTTAAGTAATCTAGAGAACATTTAAAGAACAGGGTAGGAGGTGTGTAGGTTATATGCAAATGCTGTGCCATTTCATATAAGGGACTTGGGCATCTGTAGATGCTGATATCAACAAGGGTGTCCTGGAACAAATCCTTCAAGGATCCAAGGAATGATTGTGTTTTGTTATGAACAAATAAATATGTCCGCCCAGGACAACTTTCTTTCTAGTTTTTGGAACAGACTTACTGCATTGGACAAAAGTGTTGGGCTTATGACTGGCCACGATCACAGTACCTGCCACAATCACAGTCACCTGCCCAGACCCAAAACAAGGTTAGTCAGAGGCCTTTTCTAGGCTTTTTCTGTTAAAGGACATGGGGTTATTCTCTAATTCTTTACTTAAAATCATGGTCCTAGAACACATACCCAGTGATGCAAAGATTAGCCTGAGAGGAAATGGCAGGTACTCAAAGAGAAGAACAGAGACAAAGGGGCAGAGTCCCAGAGTTCCCCTTAGTCCCAACAACTGTCTATAATTTTGTGAACTTCTCTCCAAAAAGTTTTCTTTTTAAGCTGGCTTATTGTCATTTTTAGCTAGAAGAAATCTCTACTACTCTTTTCACTTTTGTTATAAAACTGAACATACAGTTCCATGAGAAAAAAGAACCATTGCATCAACAGAGCTGACACATTACGGGTTGAATTGTATGTTCTTCCCGGCCAAAAAGACGTGTCGAAGTCCTAAACCCTCAGTTCGTTAGAATGTGACCTTATGGGGAAAATAGGGTTTTTGCAGTTATATTTAGTTAAGATGAGCTCATACTAGAGTCCGGTGAGTTTCTAATCAAGTATGACTGGTGTCATTATAATAATACAGCCATGTGAAGATGCAGAGATACACAGGCAGAACGCTACGTAATGATGGAGGCAAAGACTGAAGTGATGCATCTACAAGCCAACTAACTCCAGTGATAGTTGTCAGACTACCAGAAGCTAGAAAAAGGCAAAAAAGGATCCCCCTACAGATTTCAGAGGCAGCAAGAACATGCCAACATGTGGATTTCAAATTTGTAGCTTCCAGAATGTTGAGACAAAAAATTCACTTTTTATTAAGCTTCCCAGTTTGTGGTACTGTAGCTTGTTGCAGAAGAAGTTCTAAGAACCTCGTACAGTATGTAAGAAAGGGGTTATGGTTATGGTTCATGGCAGTCTGAGTTTTTCATTAAGATCCCACATTTTGTCTAATAAGACCCTCCTCTGATATCCTCTAGTTTTTATGTGCACTTTCCATTTTTTCAAAGGACAAAGCAAGTTGTATAATTTGTATGTGTTTTAACATATTTCTTGTGTCAACAGCTAGACGGTAACTCTTTTGAGGTCAGGACCTATGTTCTTTAGCTTTCCACTACTCAGGACAGTGAATAAATTCATGTATATCATGTTGTCACTGTCATCATCAACACATCAACATCATCGTTATCAGAATCATTACCATCAATACCATCAACACCATGAATACAGCTACTGTTTATTATTATAGGGTTAAACAAGGTACCTTTCATATATTATGCCATGTAATCTTCACAAGACCCATGTGAAATAGCTATTAACCTATCTAAAGAAGACGAAACTGTTGCTAAAAGGAAGTTTGGGAAGTACATTACCAAAGTTCCCACAGTTAATAGGAGAGGAGGATTAAACATAATCTTAAGGATCTTCCAAGTCAACGTCTTGAAGATAATGTGATTGTTATTTTGTAAATCTTTTCTACTTTTGCAACTGTTAAGCATTCTAGAATCCCACTCATGCTCTGAGTGACCCCAAATGATGCTCTTAAACTTTTTCAAGGACTGCAAATCAAAGTTTCTTTTTTATTCTAAGATATTATCATAATAATCATATTAGTAATGTTTCTATCCCCATCTCTCTCTCTCTTTCTTTCCTTCTCTCCCTTTACTTAATCTTCTGGCCGTCATTGTAGTTTAGGTTAGGTGAAATGAAATTACTACTTTTTCGATGCTATAGTCAAAATTTCATAAACAGATTTTGTAATTTCATAAACATATTATGTAATTTTTTTTTTACATAATATGGCTGAGCAATAGGAGACCCTGAACTAAATTTCAGAAAATCATATTGAGGTTTAACTGCATAGTAATTGTGATTTAGAACCAAATGACTTAAACTCTTAGCATCTCAGCTTTCTTATATATTATTTTCAAAGAATCTCATCAAGATAAATGAAAAGGAGAGCCTTATTCATCTCTTCTTTGAACGAAGTCTTATTCATACTTGCATGTGAGGGATCAGCCCTTTCTTTAAAAGCAAAAATATATGGCACAGACAGTATGGGAAGTTATAGCACTTCTTAAAACGAAAAGTTAAGTAGACATATAACTAGCACACGGTAGGGAATCCAGGCTATGGGTTTCTTACTTAAACTTTATATTTTGATCATACCATGCAAACTGAAACAAAAAATGAGACATTTTTGCCTTCTCTCCAATTCACCCAAATAACAAGCATTCAGAGAGTTTTCCATTTGAGTCAAACACATTACTAGCTAAAGGGATGGGGAAAAAGACAAAGAAGGAATCAAAGCTGTGTTCGCTGTGAAAGGAATGTAAAAAAACTAAACAAATTAGTGGAAGATCTCTAAATTATAGGTATTATAAGGAAGGCACTTTTGTAAAATTTAAAATTTTATGTCAGAGGTTCATAACATCAGGTACACCAAGCCGATGGCCCATAAATCGATTTCAAGGGCTGTGTGAAGTTGGATGGGGAAAAATTTCATCTTTATTCTTATTAGCCGCCAAAAGAAATTTAGCATTTCCTTCAATTGTAAATGTAGGCAGCAAGCAGTACTTATAATTTTATCATGAATAGACATTAGAGATGTTTTTAAGTCATATTACAGTTCTTGGTTGTATCACAAATTATTGTTTATGCTTATCACTGCTGTGGTAGTTATTTTGCATATTGCTAGGTCTTGTTATTTAATGTGTTAATAAAATCAAACAATTGAAAAAATATTTGAATATCAGTATTTCAATATAGTAGGTTTCCTTTATAATTCTACATATTTTGTTTATACATTCCAAAATGTTTTTCTGATAACTTAGGCTTCGATAGACTACCAAAAAGCTTCATGGCACAAAAAGAGGTTAAAAATCTCTGATAGTTTGGTATTTTGTATTGAATTATATATTCTGCTAAGAGTTTTTCTTTTCTTTTTTTTTTTTTGAAACACAGGTTTGCTCTTGTTGCCCAGGCTGCTGGAGTGCAATGGTGCAATATCGGCTCACTGCAACCTATACATCCCAGGTTCAAGTGATTCTCTTGCCTCAGGTTCCCGAATAGCTGGGATAACAGGTGTGCGCCACCATGCCTGGCTAATTTTTGTATTTTTAGTAGAGGCGGAGTTTCTCCATGTTGGTCAAGGTGATCTTGAACTCCCAACCTTAGGTAATCCATTCGCCTTGGCCTCCCAAAGTCCTAGGATTACAGGTGTGAGCCACCACGCCCAGCCTAAGATGTGTTTTTTAAACAATAAAAACAAGTTTTTTTTGAGATAGGGTCTTGCTCTTTAGCGCAGGTTGGAGTGCAGTGGTGTGATCATGGCTCACTGCAGCCTCAACCTTCCATGCTCAAATGATTCTCCCATCTCAGCCTCCCAAGTAGCTGGGACTACAGGCTAATGCCACAAGCCCAATTTTGGTATCTTTTGTAGAGGTGGGTTTTATTGCCCAAGCTGGTCTCGAACTCTTGGGCTCAAGCAATCTGCCTGCCTTGGCCTCCCAAACTGCTGAGATTACAGGCTGCACCAACACACCAGTCTTAAACAAACATAAAGGGCAAAATAGTATTAAGAATTGGGGAAAAAAGATTTCTTAAAAATTATGAAATTGATATTGTAATGAGTTCAATATAAGAAAGCATTATCGAAAAGCTTATAAATTTACATATTATAAAATAAATGGGAAGGTGACTATATTCCAATAAGGAGTATCCGTATAATCCTGAACACTGACTCTATGCCAAAATGGAAAGCTCTGTGATCTCCCAAAACATAATGTTGATAGCATGCACATGGACTGCCAGAGAATAGATAGCAAGACTTTCCATTTCTTTATACTACCTTTAAAGTTACACATGTATAAATCACTCAAGGATGATTAGATTTCTTGATATATTTAACATTAACTCTTCTATTAATGAACATTTTTGTTAAGAAATTTTCCAGATAACATTGTTTTTCCGATGAAAACATAATTGAAAACAGGTTTTGTTTTTTCAGAAATCTAAAAACGAAAATTTGAAATGTAACATTGGATTTGTGGCCTGAGAAATATGATGTATATCATCAATCTGTACTTTGAGACCATCCGTCACTATTTCTAGAAAGATATAACTGATTTTTCTGAATTTTAATTTTTGAGGAATTTTTGAGGTATTGTTTCTTTCTTTGAGTTCTGTTTTTTCTTTTTTCTTTTTTTTTTTTTTTCCCCAAGACGGAGTCTTGCTCTGTCCCCCAGGCTGGAGTGCAATGGTGCGATCTTGGCTTACTGCAACCTCCGCCTCCCAGGTTCAAGCGATTCTCCTGCCTCAGCCTCCCAAGTAGCTGGGATTACAGACATGTGCCATCATGTCCAGCTGATTTTTGTATTTTTAGTAAAGACAGGGTTTTCACCATGTTAGCCAGGCTGGTCTGGAACTTCTGATCTCAGGTGATCTGCCCACCTCGGCCTCCCAAAGTGCTGGGATTACAAGCATGAGCCACCACACTCAGATTGGTTCTGAAGATGTGAGAGAAACATGCTGAGAAACCAAAATAAGCCCTAACATCAATAAAAAGGAGACTGATAGGTCGGAAATTACTAACCTAGTTCCAAAAACTAGTGGCCTTAAAAATGGAGTAAATACCTATTATTTACTTAAGAAAAGACATACTTTGTTTCTATTACATCATTTGCATATTAGTTATGATTTATGCATGAATGTGTCCTAAGGTCTTCCAAGTTTTTTTTTCTGTATTTATCTTTCTTAAACTTATAGGGTGGGTGAAGGGATGAGGAAGAGAGAGAGATGATGAACTATTTTAAAAAATTTCCTTTAATTTTGCCTAAAAAGGTTACAGGGTGGTATTCACCATTTTTCTCTAATCACAATATATATAGTAAGGTAGATATTATGATACCCTGTAATCTCTAATAGGGATTTTTTTTTTTTTTTTTTGGATGGTATCTTGCTCTGTCACCCAGGCTGGAGTGCAGCGGTGTGATCTCAGCTCATTGCAACCTCTGCCTCCCAGCTTTAAGCTAGTCTCCTGCCTCAGCCTCTTGAGTAGCTGGGACTATGGGCATGTACTGCCACGACCAACTTTTTGAATTTTTTTTTTTTTTCTTAAGTAGGGACTGTACTTCATTGTGTTAGCCAGGATGGTCTCAATCTCCTGACCTTGTGATCTTTTGACATCAGCCTCCCAAAGTGCTAGGATTACAGGTGTGAGCCACCGTGCCTGGCCTCTACAGAGGGATTTTTAAAGATGGATTTTTTGAGAGGTTAAACTAAAAATAAATATGACTTTCAAAAAAAGGTAAATATATTTAGATATTATGAAACTAAAGTCACATGTATAACTGTATTAATTTTCCCACTTTGATAAACAGCATGCCATCCACAAGCTTACAATGAAATATGTAGAGTTCACCAAAATTAACACATAGCTCACTGTCTATGCACTGTGAAAAATATGTTACTTAGGCTTCTTCACCATTTGTATCTGTTATTACCAAATGGAAAGGATTCTTGATATTAAATGGCACTCAATATTCCAAAGTTAACTAGCTCATAACTTAAAGGAATATCTTCAAAGTTGTATAGTTGGTCCTTGTATGTATAGAGATGCATGTCTAAACAGTAAAATAATAAAACAAAAAAGAGTAAATGATCAACTCTTTAGACGTTAAGAAAAGCTTAAAATCTTCTTCCATATTTATGGTAAGGAAGCTTTTTTCTATCTCACATAAGTGAGAAATTGAACTTTTTCATTAATTTTTAATCATTCTCTGTATGAGGATACACGATAAATTCCAACAAAAAATAAGGTGGTACTATATCTTTTGCTTTTCTTGTTTCCTCTATGAAATCTCAAAATAACACTTTATATTTATATAGCTTTTGAACAAATTCAAGCTCTCCCTTATTATTATTATTTTGTGAGACAGTGTCTCACTCTGTTGCCCAGGCTGGAGGGCAGGGGTGTGAGCTCTGTTCACTGCAACCTCAGCCTCCCAGGTTCAAACAATTCTCCTGCCTCAGCCTCCTGAGTAGCTAGGATTACAGGCACGTGCCACCATGCTTGGCTAATTTTTGTATTTTTAGTAGAGACGGGTTTTCACTACATTGGTCAGGCTGGCCTAGAACTCCTGACCTTGTGATTCGTCCCCCTCGGCCTCCCAAAGTGCTGTGATTACAGGCGTGAGTCAATGCGCCCGGCCTAAGCTCTCCCTTATTATTTTATCCAACCCTTACTAGAGGTCAAGAGTAGGTATAGTGATGTCCTGGAGCCAATTTATCTTTCCTGAAAGCTGATTGTGGAAGAGTCATCATTTCCTAATTACTTCCCTACAAATGCTGTCAATCCGTATTTTTTTCCCTAGGCTAAGTATGATATGGTTTGGCTCTGTGTCCTCACCCACATCTCATCTAGAATTGTAATACCCGTTTGTCAGAGGAGGGGCCTGGTGGGAGGTGACTGGATCACGGCTGCGAACTTACCCCCTGCTGTTCTTGTGCTAGTGAGTTCTCACGAGATCTGGTTGCTTAAAACAATGTGGGACCTCCCCTTTTGCTTTCCTTCTCTCTCTCTTTCCTGCCGCCATGTAAGATAACAGCCTTGCTTCCCCTTTGCCTTCTGCTGTAGTTTTGTTTCCTGAGGCCTCCCCAGCCATGCGGAACTGTGAGTCAATTAAACCTTATTTTTTCCTAAATTGCAGTACCCAGTCTCAGGTAGTTTTTTATAGCAATGTGAGAACAGACTAATATAAAGTAGCTATTAACAGCCTAATTTTACTAATGAGAAAAACTGATTTTTTTTTCTTTCTTTCTTTTTCTTTCTCTCTCTCTTTCTTTCTTTTCTTTTCTTTTTTTTTTTTTTTTGAGACGGGGTCTTACTTTGTTGCCTGGGCTGGAATGCAGTGGCACGATCTCAGCTCATTGCAACCGCAGCCTCCCGGGTTCAAGCGATTTTCCTGCATCAGCCTTCCGAGCAGCTGGGATTACAGGCGGCTGGCACCACACCCAAATAATTTTTGTATTTTTTAGTAGAGACAGGGTTTCTCCGTGTTGGCCAGGATCCCCTGCTTTGGCCTCCCAAAGCGCTGGGATTATAGGCTTGAGCCAACACACCTGGCCAAAATACTGAATTTTAAAGACTGCAAGTAATCAACCTACTCAACACAGTAGTGACTAGTGTTGGGCTTCTATGGCACAGCTACTGCCTTTTTCTTTTTTTTTGGTCAGTTACATAGTCAACAAATACTAAGCGTTTTACCTACTAAGGGAAATACATTAAAACTGAGAGTTTACAGAGACATCTAATACCCCCTTCCCCATCCTCACTCAGCTGATGACTTCACTTTCTATTCCACAGTGAAAGGTGAAAGCCTCAGAAGAAAGCTTTCTGAAGTTCCCTTGGCCACATTTGATCAACCTTCTTGCATTGCCTAAACTCATTCTTACCCATGCTTATTCTGCTGTTCTTTGAACACACTTGGCACTTTGCCAACACAGGGCTTCATTGTTCTTCCCTCTGCCTAGAATTTTCAAGCATGCTTATAATAGTGCTCTTATTTTCCTCAAGTTTTACTCAAAAGTAACCTTCTCGCTGATTCCTTCCACGGCCACCTTATCTAAAAGTCTTCCCTCCTTTTTTCTTCTGTGTACTATACCCCCTTTCTTCATCTTGTTTTCTTTTCTTAGCGTTATCACTATCCTATAAACTACATTTAACTTATTACTTTTATTATTTATCATGTAATTTTTAGCAGATTAGGGATTTTTTGGTCTTTTTTCACTCAACATCATACCCTAAAACCTAGAACAGTGCCTAATGCATAGCAGATGCTAAGTAAATATTTATGAAATAAAAGATTAAACAATAAGACACAAATATAAAAATTAAAGCAGTGAACTATCTAGTTAGGTTTCTTTTAGTATGAAAATGGAAACTTGGCCAAGCTTCTCCACACTATAGGGAAGTGTTGGTGGGTACTCATACCCAGGAAGCCAAGAATTTTGAGGCTTACTTCCTGTTAGTTCCAAGCCAATTCAAGGCAATCGAGCGATGAGCATTTGTGGATCTGTACTCTCATTCTGAGCCGTGAACTCAATTTAGCAAGTCTAGCAAGGTCTTGCTCTTCCTTCTCCCATCCGTTATATGATATACACAAAACATACTTTCTGTCTTTCCTTGCTTCCGTTTGCATATGCTTTTGGCTTGAATGTAGCTCTTGTCTTCCCTGCACCCCACACACCCACACTCCCGGCTCTGTTCATCACAAACTTTCGGCTTCAGTTTCCACTACTGTTTACTTTTCTCTGTTTCCTATGCGAAGATTGTAAGAGATAGTATCTTCCTTAGCAAATATTTTTACAATTTAGGTAATTGACCAGACTAAGAACTGGCTGTCTTCAGACAAACTCCCAGGACACTGTCTGTGACAATGGCCCTACTGTCTTATAGTACAGAATGGTTTCCTAAGGACTCCTTGTTTAGTAGGGGCTATGGACAAGGCATAGCACTTTAGAGTCACAGGAAAATTGTGGCCTCAAGGCTGTTGCGTTCAATAAGACCTAAAGACGTAAGAAACATCACAATTCTCCTAGAAATATCATATTTAGGACAACACATGCTAGATTGGTCAGTCTTTTAGCCCATTACGTGAGCATTTTTAATCTCCATATACTGTTCTAGGCACTTTACCATGGTGGTGAACAAACAATTCCTTGTGACACTTAATGCTGAAGGGCAAGATGGACAATAAACAAGTAAATTAAAGAAATTCTGATGGCAATAAATATTAGTAGAGAATTAAGGCATCAGGTATTATTTTAGAGTAGCAAAGAACATCCCTCTGAGATGAGTATTAAGCTGTGATGTGCATGACAAAATGTTATCAGCGAGGTGAATATTGAGGAGATAACATTACAGGCCAGTGGAATACATTTGATATGTTCAAAGGTAACTGACAAAATTGTAGCTGGGAGCGTACTGATTGAGGGGGCTATTAATATGCCATGAGACCAAAGAGACACTCTGAAGTGAGAATCTTCAACCTGGAATCATCCAAGTAAGAAATGAGAAAGGCCTAGACTTGGAGGTGTCAGTGGAGGTGGCAGAAGGGAGGGACTTAGGATTGTTTTAGAAGTTGAGTTCATAGGACTTGCCTGATTTATTGCATGTGAGTCATATGTAAAAAAAAAAAAAAAACACCGACACATGGTAGGGAACAACACACACTGGGACTTGTTTGAGGATGGCCAGTGGGAAGAGAGAGAGGATCAGGAAGAACAGTTAGTGGATGCTGGGCCGAACACCTGGATGATGGGATGATCTGTGCAGCAAACACCATGGCTTATGTTTACCTATGTAACAAACCTGCATATCTTGCACACATTCCCCTGAACTCAAAATAATTGGTTTGAAGAACTGAATGTATTGTAATATTATTTACCAAGTTAGAAAAACTGAGAAGTATGAAGTTTGGTGATACCTAGATACATTGCTGATTGATTCTTAGAGGCTTTACTCTTAAATTGTCCTCTGTAAGCAATGACTGGAAACCTGGAATCTACCTTTCTTGTTTACCCTTACCAGCAGTTACTGGTTTAGGTTTTGCCGATGAGAAACCCTTGTGTGAGATTTGGAAGGTGAACAAGAAGCAGCAGCCATTATTCTTCTCTGGGAGCTGTAGGCAGCTGTATGGGCATTGAAGATGGCAGATAGCTAGTTTTCCCTGGTGGATTTAAGATGTCCTCGTGAGAATTGCTTGAACCTGGGAGGCGGAGGTTGCAGTGAGCCAAGATCGCACCACTGTACTCTGGCCTGGGTGACAGAGCAAGACTCCATCTCAAAAAAAAAAAAAAAAAAAAAAAAATCACCTTCTTGAGTGCTAGAAGTAGCTGAGACTATTAACAGTGGTTTCTGTGTTCTCTGCATATCCTGATTTCCTGTCCCTGGCTGTGGCTTTCCCAGTCCTGCCAATGGTCGTACAGTGGTCCCCGCCTTATCCACAGGGGATATGCTCCAAGGCTTCCAGTGGATGCCTGAAATTGTGAACAGTGCCAAATCTTGTACGTACTATTTTTTTATGCATAAATACCTAAGATGAATTTCAGTTTACAAATTAGGCACAATAAGAGATTAACAACTATAACAAATAATAAAAAAGAACAATAGCAGTATACTGTAAGAATTATGTGAATTTGGTCTCAAAATATCTTTATGTGATATTTTTGGACTGGTTAGCATCAGGTAACTGAACTATGGAATGTGAAACAATGGATAAGGGAGGAATATGGAATAATTCTCTAGTTCTCTGAGTTAAGTCATTTCCTGTACAAATGCTTAGCATGACTAATATTTTCCTCAACAAACTCTGACAGACATGGAGAGAATAATCAATTTTTCTGCTTTCTGGACTTCTATATGTAGAGAGATGTGAGCTGGAGATAAAGATTTTAGAATCACCGGTGTTTATATAATAAACATGGGACCAACTGAGGTTTCTTTACAGATAAGAGAAATGGAAGCTGGGTGTGGTGACTCACACCTGTCATCCCAGCACTTTGGAAGCTGAGGCGGGCTAATCACCTGAGGTCAGGAGTTGGAGACTCGCCTGGCCAACATGGTGAAACCCCATCTCTGCTAAAATACAAAAAGAAAAAAAAATGCTGGGTATGGTGTCATGTGCCTGTAGTCTCAGCTACCCGGGAGTCCGAGGCAGGAGAAGTCTTTGAAACCCGGGAGGCAGAGGGTGCAGTGAGCCAAGATCATGCCACTGCACTCCAGCCAGGGCAACAAAGCCAGACTCTATCTCAAAAAAAAAAAAAAAAAAAAAAAAGAAATAGGGCAGGAGGGAATCCAGGGAATATCAACTTTTTGAAGCCAAATAAAAGACAAGTCAGAAAAGAATACCACACGAGGGGAGAGGTCAGTGAATCAGAAGGAAATTCAGGGGGACATGGTATTTTAAATGTCAAGAAAAGAAAGTATTTCAACAAGAAGGTGTTATAGGCCTTTCTCCTTAGTTCAGCTAAAAGATGGGTTCTTGTCACATAGCCAAGAAATATTAGCCTCACAGACACTTTGAAGGGTGAGAAAAATAAAATTTATTGGGCAAAATGGGGAAAAGATGCGGGGGGAACAGGATTTCAGCAGAGCGAGAGCCCTGCTAGTATAAGCTTCTCACCTCGAAGATTGAATCCCAGGTTCCACCCTGGAAGAGGAGGGGCCAAGCTCCTCCCCGGTGCAAATACACCAACAACCCGAGGTTCCACCCCAGTGCCCACTCCTCCCAGTGTGCAGGCTGGTCAGAGGCTCTCCAGGCACCTGTGTACACTAGGCTGTTTCAAAGGGAGGTCACTGAAGGCTAGATGCATTAAGGAAGGTTTTGTTGAAGAAAAGGGGCCTTTGCAAATGGAGGAGGAGAGTAGGGAATGGGTAGCATTTAGTACTCAGGGGAGATGGTTTTTCTGCCAAAAGGGCCCCAGATTTCTTAATTTAGTTAATTTAGAAACCAAATTAAAGAGTATTATGGCTAAAGCCTACTGCTGCTCTTTTAGTCACATAGAAAACCCTCCCTGTTAGATCTTTTGAAATAAAACATGCAAGTTCTCTAGGCTCGGTGCTGCGTGCTGCCACCTTGAATCCCAGAGAGCATCTGTGCATGGAATAGTTCCCCATCTCTTTGCCTCCTCCTCACTTTCTGTGCAAGATGATTTCCTGGTTTAATGTCCTTCTTTCCATCAACCCCCTCACTGGAATCCTTTTCCAAGCACTTCTCCATTTTCTCATAGACGGGCGTTGATTTTCTGCCCCCTCTCCATGCCTGCAAAGCTCCAGATTCTTCTCAGGAAGAGGAAACCTGGACCTGACTGGACGGCAGAGTGAACTGGGATCAATTGAGTACAGTCAAGTGAATGTGTGTTCATGGATCAAAGGGGCGTGCTTCGTCTCATTCTAGATGCCTTCTTCATGCCGTTCACAGCCCCCTGTCTTATTACACCCACCCGCCATGCTCAGCCATCTGTTTTCTCCATGGCCAGTGAACTTCAGCTTTATCTAGGAAAGGGGGAGTGGGGTGCACGCATGCTACAAGACGAGGTCTTCCCTTATCCCAGCTTACCCATCATCCCAGCAGGTGAAAATATCAGACAGCCCTCCCCTGACCTTCCCCCTTGTAGATACCACTTCCCAAACAGAGCCATTTTTACTCTACATTTATAATCACACATCTGTACAGCATTTTTCATAAGTTATATAGTAAATGGTCTGAGTGGTTTGTGCTTCTAGTGATCTCTGTTGGAATTATGGCAGGGTTCTATGAAATGTGAGGAAAAGAAACCACATTGTATATTTTGTAGTACCATCTCTGTGGCCATGCCTGCTCCCACACACTCTAAATATGCAAGTTAAACCAAGGCAGGAGCTGTGGCCATCTTTGTAAGCCAATGATTTTATATATATGTATATATTATATATATACAAAATATATATATTTGCAATATATATATATTATTGAACTTTAGGTTCTGGGGTACATGTGCAGAATATGCAGGATTGTTGCATAGGTACCTACATGGCAATGTGGTTTGCTGCCTCCATCCCCCTGTCACCTATATCTGGCATATCTCCTCATGTTATCCATCCCCAACATCCCTACCCCCCACTGTCCCTCCCTTATTCCCCATTAACAGACCCCAGTATGTGATGCTTTCCTCCCTGTGTCTATGTGTTCTCATTGTTGAACACCTGCCTATGGGTGAGAATATGCGGTGTTTGATTTTCTGTTCTTGTGTCAGTTTGCTGAGAATGATGGTTTCCAGATTCCTCCATGTCCCTATAAAGGACACAAACTCATCGTTTTTTATGGCTGCATAGTATTCCATGGTGTATATGTGCCAAATTTTCCTTGTCCAGTCTATCATCGATGGGCATTTGGGTTGGTTCCAGGTCTTTGCTATTGTAAACAGTGCTGCAGTGAACATACGTGGGCCTTTATCCTTATAATAGAATGATTTATAATCCTTTGGATATATACCCAATAATGGGATTGCCAGGTTAAATGGAATTTCTATTTCTAGGTCCTTAAGGAATTGCCATACTGTCTCCCACAATGGTTGAACTAATTTATACTCCCACCAACAGTGTAAAATTGTTCCTATTTCTCCACATCCTCTCCAGCATCTGTTGTCTCCAGATTTTTTAATGATCACCATTCTAACTGGCATGAGATAGTATCTCAATGTAGTTTTGATTTGCATTTTTCTAAAGACCAGTGATGATGAGCATTTTTTCATATGTTTGTTGGCTTTATAAGTGTCTTCTTTTGAAAAGTGTCTGTTCATATCTTTCATCCACTTTTGAATGGTTTGTTTGTTTTTTTCTGGTAAATTTGTTTTAGTTCTTTGTGGATTCTGGATATTAGCCCTTTGTCAGATGGGTGGATTGCAAAAAATTTTTCCCATTCTATTGGTTGCCAGTTCACCCTAATGATTGTTTCTTTTGCTGTACAGAAGCTCCGGAGTTTAATTAGGTCCCATATGTCTATTTTGTTTTTGGTGTTTTAGTCATGAAGTCCTTGCCTATGCCTATGTCCTGAATGGTTTTGCCTAAGTTTTCTTGTTGGGTTTTTATGGTGTTAGATCTTATGTTTAAGCCTTTAATCCATCTGGAGTTAATTTTAGTGTAAGGTGTCAGGAAGGGGTCCAGCTTCTATGTTCTGCACACGGCTAGTCAGTTTTCCCAACACCATTTATTAAACAGGGAACCCTTTCCCCATTGCTTGTTTTTGTCAGGTTTGTCAAAGACCAGATGGTTGTGTATATGTGGCATTGACTCCGAGGCCTCTGTTCTGTTCCATTGGTCTATATCTCTGTTTTGGTACCAGTACCATGCTCTTTGGATTACTGTAGCCTTGTAGTATAGTTTGAAGTCAGGTAGCGTGATGACTCCAGCTTATTTCTTTTTGCTTGGAATTGTCTTGGCTATGTGTGCTCTCTTTTGGTTCCATATGATGTTTCAGGTGTTTTTTCCAGTCCTGTGAAGAGGGTCACAGGTAGCTTGATGGAGATAGCACTGAATCTATAAATTACTTTGGGCAGTATGGCCATTTTCACGATATTGATGCTTTCTAATCATGAGCATGGAATGTTTTTCCATCTGTTTGTGTCCTCTTTTATTTCCTTAAGCAGTGGTTTGTAGTTCTCCTTAAAGAGGTCCTTTACATCCTTTGTTAGTTGTATTCCTAGGTATTTTATTCTCTTTGTAGCAATTGTGAATGGCAGTTCATTCTTGATTTGGCTCTCTTTAAGCCTGTTACTGATGTATAGGAATGCTTGTGATTTCTGCACATTGATTTTGTATCCTGAGACTTTGCTGAAGTTGCTTATCAGTTTCAGGAGATTTTGGGCTGAGATGATGGGGTCTTCTAAATATAAAATCATGTGTTCTGCAAATAGAGACAACTTGACTTCTTCATTTCCTAATTGAATACCCTTTGTTTCTTTTTCTTGCCTGATTGCTCTGGCTAGAACTTCCAATACTATATTGAATAGGAGTGGTGAGAGAGGGCATCCTTGTTTAGTGCCAGATTTCAAAGGGAATGCTTTCAGTTTTTGCCAGTATAATATAGGCTGTGGGTTTGTTGTAAATAGCTTTTATCCTTTATTTTGAGATATATCCCTTCAATACCTAGTTTACTGAGAGTTTCTTAGCATTAAGCGGTGTTGAATTTTGTCGAAGGCCTTCTCTGCATCTATTGAGATAATCATGTGGTTTTTGTCTTTGGGTCTGTTTATGTGGTGAATTAGGTTTATAAACTTGTGTATGTTGATCCTGCCTTGCATCCCGGGGATGAAGCCTACTTGATCATGATGGATAAGCCTTTTGATGTGCTGTTGCAATTGGTTTGCCAGTATTTTATTGAACACTTTGCACCATGTTCATCATGGATATTGACCTGAAGTTTTCTTTTTTTGTTGAGTCTTTGCCCGGTTTTGGTATCAGGGTGATATTGGTCTCATAAAATGATTTTGGAAGGATTCCCTCTTTCTGGATTGTTTGGAATAGTTTCAGAAGGAGTGGTACCAACTCCTCTTTGTATGTCTGGTAGAATTCAGCTGTGAACCCATCTGGACCTGGGCTTTTTGTGGTTGGCAGGCTATTAATTGCTGCCTCAACTTCAGACCTTGTTATTGGTCTATTCAGGGTTTTGACTTCTTCCTGGTTTAGGCTCGGGAGGATGCAAGTATCCAGGAATTTATCCATTTCTTCCAGGTTTACTGGTTTATGTGCATAGAGTTGTTTGTAGTAATCTCTGATGGTAGTTTGTATTTCTGTGGAATCGGTGGTGATATCCCCTTTATTGTTTTTTATTGCATCTCTTTCATTCTGTTTGATTTTTCTCTTTTCTTTTTTATTAACCTGGCTAGCGGTCCCTCTATTTTGTTGATCTTTTCAAAAAACCAGCTCCTGGATTTATTGATTTTTTTGAAGGGTTTTTTGTGTCTCTATCTCCTTCAGTTCTGCTCTGATCTTAATTATTTCTTGTCCTCTGCTAGCTTTTGAGTTTTTTTTTTTTTTTTAAATCTTGCTCCTCTAGCTCTTTCAATTTTGATGATAGGGTGTCCATTTTGATCTTTCCTTGCTTCTCATGTGTGCATTTACAGTATTGATATATATTTTCCTCTAGACAATGCTTTAAATGTGTCCCAGATATTCTGGTATGTCTTCATTCTTGTTGGTTTCGAAGAACATCTTTATTTCAGCCTTCATTTCATTGTTTATCCAGTCAACATTCAAGAGCCAGTTGTTCAGTTTCCATGAAGTTGCATGTCTCTGGGTTAGTTTCTTAATCCTGAGTTCTAATTTGATTGCACTGTGATCTGAGAGAGTGTTGTGATTTCCATTCTTTTGCATTTGCTGAGGAGTAATTTACTTCCAATTGAGTGGTCAGTTTTAGAGTAGGTGTGATGTGGTGCTGAGAAGAATGTATATTCTGTTCATTTGGGGTGGAGAGTTCTGTAGATACCTATTAGGTTTGCTTGTTCCAGATCTGAGTGCAAGTCCTGGATATCCTTGTTAATTTTCTGTCTAATACTGACAATGCAGTGTTCAAGTCTCCCATTATTATTGTGTGGGAGTCTAAGTGTCTTTGTAGGTTGTTAAAAACTTACTTTATGTATCTGGGTGCTCCTGTATTGGGTGCTTATATATTTAGGATCATTAGCTCTTCTTGTTGCATTGATCCTTTTACCATTATGTAATACCCTTGTTTCTTTTGATCTTTGTTGCTTTACAGCCTATTTTATCAGAGACTAGGATTGCAACTCCTGCTATTTTTGGTCTCCATTTCCTTGGTAAATCTTCCTCCATCCCTTTATTTTGAGTCTATGTGTGTCCTTGCATGTGAGATGGGTTTCCTGGACACAGCACAATGATGGGTTTTAACTTTTTTATCTAATTTGCCAGTCTGTGTCTTTTGATTGGGGCATTTAGTCCATTTACATTTAAGGTTAATATTGTTATATGTGAATTTGATCCTGCCATTTTGATGCTAGCTGGTTGTTTTGACATAGTTTCTTCATTTTGTCGATGCTCTTTACCATTTGGTACGTTTTTGGAGTGGCTGGTACTGGTTGTTCCTTTCAATGTTTAGCACTTCCTTCAGGAGCTCTTGTAGGGCAGGCTTGGTGGTGACCAAATCTCTCAGCAATTGCTTGTTTGTAAAGGATTTTATTTCTGCTTTGCTTATGAATCTTAGTTTGGCTGGATATGAAATTCTAGGTTGAAAGTTCTTTTCTTTAATATTATTGATATTGGCCCCCACTCTCTTCTGGGTTTTAGGGTTTCTGTGGAGAAATCTACTGTGAGTCTGGTGGGCTTCCCTTTGTGGGTATCCCAACCTTTTTCTCTGGCTGCCCTTAGCATTTTTTTTCCTTCACTTCAACCCTGATTAATCTGATGATTATGTGCCTTGGGTTGCTCTTCTTGAGGAATATCTCTGTGGTATTCTCTGTATTTCCTAGACTTGAATATTGGCCTGCCTTGCTGGGTTGGGGAAGTTCTTCTTGTCCTGAAGAGTATTTTCCAGCTTGGATTCATTCTCTCCATCAGATTCAGGTACACCTATCAAACGTGATTAGGTCTTTTCACAGAATCCCCTATTTATTGGAGGCTTTGTTCATTTCTTTTCACTCTTTTTTCTCTAATCTTGCCTTCTCATTTTATTTCATTGAGTTGATCTTCAATCTCTGATACCCTTTCTTCTGCTTGGTTGATTCGGCTATTGAAACTTGTGTATGCTTCATGAAGTTCTCATGCTATGTTTTTCAGCTCCATCAGTCATTTATATTCTTATCTAAGCTGTTTATTCTGGTTTGCATTTCATGAAACCTTTTTTCAAGTTTCTTAGTTTCTTTGCATTGGGTTAGAACATGTTCTTTTAGCTCAGAGAAGCTTGTTATTACTCACCTTCTGAAGCCTGTTTCTGTCAATTCGTCAGACTCATTCTTGATCCAGCTTTGTTCCCTTGCTGGTGAGGAGTTGTGATCCCTTGGAGGAGGAGAGGCATTCTGGTTTTGGGTGTTTTCATCCTTTTTGCACTGGTTTCTTCCCATCTTTGTGGATTTATCTACCTGTGTTCTTTGTAGTTGGTGATTTTTGGATGGGGTCTCTGAGTAGACGTCCTTTTTGTTGATGATGAAGTTATTTCTTTCTGTTATTTAGTTTTCCTTCTAACAGTGAGGCCCCTCTGCTGCAGGACTGCTGGAGATCTCTTCCAGACCCTGTTTGCCTGGGGATCACCTGTGGTGGCTGCAGAACAGTAAGGGTTTCTGCCAGTTTCTTCTTCTGTTATCTTCGTCCCAGAAGGACACTCACCAGATGTCAGCCTGAGCTCTCCTTTATGAGGTGTCTCTTTGTATATATAGGGGCAGGGAGCTGCTTGAGGAGACAGCCTGTCCTTTATAGGAGCTCAAGAGCCAAGCTATGAGCTCTGTTGTTTTGTTCAGAACTGCTGGGCAGGTAGGTTTAAGTCTGCTGCAGCAGAACTCATAACTGCCTTTTTTCCCAGGTGTTCTGTCCTGGGAAGGTAGGACTTTATAAGTTCCTGATGTGCTGCTGCCTTTTTTAAGAGATGCCCTGCCAAGCTAGGGAGGTAGCCTAGTCACAGTCTGCCAGCAGAGGTGTTGCTGAGCTGCTGTGGACTCTGCCCACCTGCTCTGTGAACTTCCTTGCGGGTTTGTTTATAGAGGTATAGTTAGAGCTGCCTTGGTAATGGCAGTCTGCTTTAGTAATAGCAGACTGCCTCTGTAATGGTGGACTGCCTCTGTAATGGTGGACTGTCTTGGTAATGGCAGACTGCCTCTGTAATGGCAGACTGCCTTGGTAATGGTGGAGTGCCTCAGTAATGGTAGACGCCCCTCCCTATACAGAGCTGGACCATCCTGGGTCCAGCTGTGCTTGCTGTGAAACTCTCAATCCAGAGCGTTTCAGACTGCTGGTCTTTGTGGGGGTGGGAAACGCTGATCCAGATCACCTGGCTCATTGTTTCAACCCCCGTTTTTTCAGTTGAATGGGTAGCTCTGTATCCCAGGCGTTCCAGGCACTAGTTGAAACGGCTGCTGAGATTTGTGTGCCTTTTTGTGCGGAGACCCGCTGTGCCGGCTGAAACAGCTGTGCTGGAAACTCGTCTCTTTTCAGATCGGGAATCTCTTGGTCTGTGGGTAGTAATAACTCATTTGGAAATGTGGTGTTCACTTACTCTCTGCGTTGTTCTCGCTGGAACTGCACTCCAGAGCTGTTCCTATTTGGCCATGTTGGATCTGCCAAGCCAATTATTTTTAAAAAATTGGATCCTTGTACTTGCATTGATTGTAATGTCTGTCTTTCTTTCTTTTTTTTAAATATTTGTGGGAAAAGAGAAATAAAAATAATAAACTCCCCCCCATAAGAGAGAAGTGGCCTTGAAAGATGAAATTATGTTGGATTAGAAGGGAACAATTGTTTAGTTGCTTATTGAAGGTAGCCAGATGAGTGTGAACATGAAAGTAGAAGGGCTAATGTATGTGGGATCTCTGTAGATGGAGTAGTGCAAAAAAAGAGTGTGTAAAAGAAACAGCAAGGCAAAGATGATCAGTTGTAGGTAGCTGTGAGAGGTAACCAAGGAAGTTTGGACTTTTTTCAGTAATCAATGAGAGTCACTAGAGGTTATGGGGCTGGTTATGAGTGGGGCAGGCCATTGAAAAAATAAGGTGAGAAAAGCAGAAGGCATTTTGATGGAAGATGTGTAGTAGGCTTTGATGACTTTAAGTATTGACATAAAATAGATGATTTTAACAGTTTTAAGTTGCACTGATTAAGAATAGGATAATATTAGTGATAAAGAGGGAAGCCAGAAGAGGAAACTGATATAGGCTTTTCTGTACAGGTGACTTTAAAATTTTTTTAAACAGATGGTGTCTTACTGTGTCACCCAGGCTGGTGTACAGTGGCATTACTGTAATTCACTATAGGCCTGAACTCTTGGGCTCAAGCTAATTTTTTTAAAACATTATTTTTTAGAGACAGGGTTTGGCTATCTAGCTCAGCCTGGTCTTGAACTTCTGGCCTCACCCAATCTTCCCCCCTCAGCTAACTGAGTAGCTTGAACTACAGGTGCAAGCCACTGTGCTCTGTGACATTTTTTCATATAGAATCATGGTCAAAAGTTAAGTCATTTAGTAAAAATCTTATTTGGAGAGAATTTGATTTTCTTTGTTGCTCTCATTACTATGAACATTTCAAACAAATACCAAAGTAGAGAGGATAATAAATAAGATTTGTGTGTCTAATATCCACTTCAACAATGATCAACACATGCCGACTCTTGTTTCACCATTGCCCCATCTATTCCATGTCAATCTCCATATTACCTTGAAGTGAATTCCAGTCATTATATCATTTAATATATAAATATTTTATATGTGTCTCTAAAAGATAACTCTAAAACACCCCATAATATCATACACATCTTAAAAATTGACATTATTTCTCAATGTAATTCAATGTTTGGCTAGACTTCACATTGCTTTATTTTCATAATATTTTTTATTGTATTTTTTTATTAGTATTTAAGTTATGTGCACAATTCTCTTTTAAGAAAGTATATAATTTTAACTCACAAAATAGTATACATAAAACATATATGTAAGATATAAAGTATAATAATTAAACAAATACTCTGAATCTCAAATCCCAACTCCAAAACTTGAATTTATCAATGCTGGTAAATCTGCCTGTTTTTTCCTCTACCATCCAAACGTTATGCCATTATATCAAACATTAGCTAGCACTGTTAATGTAAATTTCATCTAAAGCTGCCACTACGTATTTTAAGTATAGTCAAAATGTTTCTCTGAATATAGTAAACTAGCCTAACTGGTTGAGTAAACAGACTGTTGCACATTCTTGTGCCAATCACCAAGTTTTGACCTATCAAAGACAGCCAGCCATTCAAACTGGGTTCAAATAAGGCAAATGCGGAGCTGTAACTAATCCGACTGCCTCTGTACCTCACTTCTGCTTTTTGTACTTCACTTTCCTTTTTCTGTCCATAACGTTGCTACATGGGAGTCTCTCTGAACCTATTCTGGTTGAGGGGCTGGCCCATTTGCAAGTCGTTTATTGCTCAATTAAAGTCTGTTAAATTTATTTTGTCTAAGATTTTTCTTTTCATAGCTCTATCCTGACTATTATATTTTTTATTCCCTTGCTCTCTTTTCTTTTTTTAAAAAACAGTTTTATCACATATGTATGTGTTCTTAAACAATATGTTGTTTAGTTTTGCTTGTTTTTAAGCTATAGAAAAATATCATATAATGTCATTTGCTTTTCTTTCATTCAACATACTGCTTCTAAAGTTCACCTAAATCATTTTGTGTAGCTATGGTTAATTAATTTTTATGGCTGTATAATCTTTCTAAGAGTAGCTATCATTGTTTATTTACCTGTTCTGTTCATGTGTATTTTGTTTCTAGCTTTTTCCACTATGAAAAATTTTTTATGGACAATATGTCTCCTATAATTTGTATAAAAGTTTCTACAGGGTGAATCAAGGATTGGAATTGCTAGGTCACAGATTACTGCCATGTTCAACTTTGCTACATAATGCCAAATTGTTTTCCAAAGTAGTGATACCAATTAACATTTTTGCTAGCAGTTCATTAGAATTCTCATTGAAGCACATCCTTACCAAATTAACAATTTTCAGGGCTAGGTGTGGTGGCTCACACTTGTAATCCTAGCACTTTGAAAGGTTGAAGCAGGTGGATCACCTGGGGTCAGGAGTTCAAGACCAGCCTGGTCAACATGGTGAAACCCTGTCTCTACTAAAATACAAAAGTTAGCCAGGCAAAATGGTGGGTGCCTGTAATCCCATCTACTCTGGAGGCTGAGTTGGGAGAATCGCCTGAATCCAGGAGACGGTGGTTGCAGTGAGCTGAGATCACGCCACTGCACTCCAGCCTGGGTGACTGCGTGTGAGAGCTCCTATTTTTCTTTTATGGTCTTACTTGATAAAGAGAAATTCTTGATTTTAATGTAATCAAAATAATAAATTACTTTAGTGTTTGTGATTTTGGGGTCTTGTTAAAAATCATTTTTATTAATACTTCAAGCTTACAAAAATTATATTTTCTAATAAAAATTATATGGGCTATAACTTTAACCAGCACCTCCTAAGATCAAAGCAGTTCCTGGTGAGGGAGTGAGGTCTGGGCCTTCAGTGAGTAAAACTTTTGGCCATTGAGGAATAATCTTCCTGAAAAGCATCTGGTAGCACATAAAGTTTGCTATCATGATTTTGGGAAGTAAGATTAGAAAGTTATGCTCATTGTTATGTCTCTAGTAACAAAACAAAGTCAGCAACATAGTAGGCATCTAATAAATATTTGTATTGAGAGTGAATGCACCATGAGGTTCACACAGTGGAAAAATATTTCCATTCCCACTAGTTGCTTTTGGCCGTGTGTTAAACAATTCAATACATCACACTGAACAGGCTTTAGGGAAGTCTAAGTTTTGATCATCATAGTGGTAATTGTACTTGATAACACTCAGGTTGCATAGTAGTTTGAGTAGGCATGTGGTGGAAGTTCAAACTGAAATAGCTGAAGAAACAGACAGTGATTTATTTCCACTTAGAATAAAATAAAAGTCTAACAGACATTTCAGGTATGGTTGGTTCTATGGACTGAAATGAGTTCAAAAGGACTCTCTTACTTTGCTTATTAGTTCTTTCTTTGTATTGGCTTCTTTCTTATTCAGGCTCTCCCTATACAGAAAAAAAAAAAAAAAACATAGCCATCAGCAGCTCAAACTCAGATCCTACTATGATGGCAATGGCATAAAGATTGAGCTTTGCCTGTAGTCACCTTTAAGAAGGTCTAAGTAAGACATGAAGTGACTTGGCTATGTACCATACACAGCCTTCCATCCTTCACTGTAACTGGCTGAACAGAATACTATGACTAGGCCTGACTCGTGTCTCCCCATGCAGCACAGAGAGCATGTATCTACTTCCCTGTAACTGCAGAGCCTGGATGGTACTGCTTCCACCGAATCACCATCTTGTGAACTAAATAGCATGGTGTCCACTTCATTCCAGCCACAAAGACTGAACAACATTGTGTCCACTTCACCCCAACCACCTGGACAGAACAGGATTCTTATGAGGAAAGGATGGTTTCTGAAACTGATGGTAGAAAAATATGTATAAATATTTATGTACCTGTATTCAGTTTTTACAATTTTGTTTTGTATAATCTTTCTTGAAAAAGAAAAACAGTATTATGCCCTTGCAGAATTTAAAACTTGTTAGGCACATTCAAAATAATATACTAATTATAAAATCTTTTTCAAATTAAGCTCCTTTCTTTAAAAACTTATATCTGCTCCAAAATAATATATCACTTATATATAAAGTTATGAAATGTATCATTTATTGTCTATTTTAAACTATGACTGAAAAGCTATTTATTTTCACATACTTAAAATTAATTATAATAAACACGTTTTCAAATATAAGTGACGAATTTCCCTGGAAGTATTGTCATATCAAGAAATCCAGATGGAGAAAGTTTTATCAGTTTGGAAGGATTTGAGCCTCCAGACTAGTCTAGAAGTAAGGATCCTTTAGGCAATAAGTTTCCTATTTCTACTTGCTAAGTCAATTTTTGAGAAAATTTCAGTAGCTTTTATAGATGATTGCCTCTCCTCCCTGCCCAACTTATTCCCTCACTCTGTCTACGTCGCACTTTGTAACCTCCATTGACTTTTAACCTTATCTTTATATTAAACAGTCAGGAAATTTAGGTTGGAGGCCTCTTCCCTTTTTAATGAAATGATATGATAATGACTAAAAATTATCGTTAAGGTAATCATCATCAAGATAACGATGAATCTTGAAATATTTCATCTTCTGTAATTCCATCAGGCCATGAATGTTATTTTGCTTAATGGATGCCAATGTCAGTGTATATAGAACACAATACTTGTCTGAGACATTTCTTTTTTTTTATTTGTGAAATTGACATAGCTGGTGTAGTTTTTGCCATGTTGTTTTTCATTACTTCACGTGGCACCCACGCTTATACCACCATACGCTCTATACTGAGAAGTCATGGTTAAAGTTCTTCTATAGTTGCTAATGAAGTTCTGTTTCAGAATTTGTCATACGTTGAACAAATATGGTTGGGTAGAATTTTTTTTTTATTCTCCAAGGAAAACAAAAGGACTTGCCAAACAAGTGAACATTATGCATTGTTACAGAGGAAAATATTCTCTTAAGAAAAGCAGATTCTTTCAACTTTTGATGAATTTTCCATGAATCTAAATTATCTTCATTATAAACCACATAATTTTAGTCTTTGACAGGTACTGTTCAGCTCATAGTGGTATTTTTGCAAACTAATTTTAAATTATTTTCTACCCAGAAAGGCAAAATATGTAAGTTTTTTGGTTACGCTTGTTGGATGTAAAAAAAAAAATTAACTGTATCTTTCAAAAACAAATATTCAGGTTGTATAGTAGTTTGATTAGGCTTTCTTTAGTTAATTTGAATTCACAGGATTTTTTTGGACTACTTAATTCTCTTGTGCATAGGAGGAGATGGTAGAAAAGAAGTGATACCTTGAGGAGGGTAATTACCAGAGGTTTTGGGGAAGCATTTTTGCCTAAGACAATCAAATATTTCTTTAATTAAGTGATAATATATGGGAATGGGAAGCGTACGTGTAATTTTTCTAGACATTTGATTTCCTTCCACATGGTTATGCAGAGCACCTAAGAAATTGACAACCTATGTTTCCTTCTTTTGAAAATTACCTCCCACTCTCATGCGTGTGGTTATGGGGGGGCAGGAGAAGTTTGGCAGAGCATCTCTCTGTGCCTCTTCTCATAGTTTATTAAGCCAATCGTGTGCCTTGGACTTAGTCTGGTTGTTCAGAATCCTGCCTCAGGATTTTTGGAAGGGGCAACCAAAATACTAAGTTTGTCTCTTTCTTTATTATTATTATTTTTTAGCGTAGTCTCGCACTGTCACCCAGGCTGTAGTGCAGTGGCACGATCTCTGCTCACTGCAATCTCCACCTCCTGGTTTCAAGCAATGCTCCTGCCTCAGCCTCCCGAGTAGCTGGGACTACAGGCATGCACCACCACACACAGCTGTTTTTTTTTTTTTTTTTTTTGGTCTTTTTAGTAGAGATGGGGTTTCCCCATCTTGGCCAAAATGATCTTGATCTCCTGACCTTGTGATCTTCCCACCTCGGCCTCCCAAAGTGCTAGGATTACAGGAGTGACCCACCGTGCCCGGCCAGATTGTCTCTTTCTAATGGCAATTATATGCTGTAATGTGTGAGCTTTTTTTTTTTTTTGCTGATGTGAAGTGAAGGTAAAGAATAAAGCTGACATGGAGAGAAGAGCAAAACTGAGAGATGCAGAGGAGGCCTGTGCATGTTTGTGGCCCTGTATTTAGTCATTTCTCTTACCCAGGCACATTCTAGTCTTAATTTCTGGGAAACTTAGTGTTTTGTTATTAATGATTCTTGTTGTTGGTTATAGAAAGGAAATTGAATCTATGTCACTTGCAACCAAGAGTCTAGCCTAATACAGTTACTGTTTCCCCAATGAGGTCTAGATATAGACTAGGTTTTATTTTGCATGACAACTATAGTTCCTACCTATATTGGCTGCTTGAGATATTGTGGGGGGAGAGAGAGAGAGAGAGAGAGAGAGATAAAGAGGGAGAGTGAGAGAAAGTGGGATGGTTGTGCAGAACAGGTTTCTCAATCTTAGCACAAGTGAATTTTGAGCCAGCAATTTTTTGTTGTGGGTGGCTGTTTTGGGCATTGTAGGATGTTTAGCTGAATATTTGACCCCCACTAGTATATGTGGGGGTCACACCTTCCCACCCAGTTGTGACAGCAAAAAATATCTGTAGATATTATCAATTGATCAATATCCCTGGAGAGTGTGGTGTGTGAGGTGGAGAATCACTCAACTGAGACCAAATGGTATAGAGATATTTGCAAGGAATGGCAAAGTTGCAGAAAGTAAACAAGTTGTTTTCCAATCCCAATTTAGGCCATATAAAATGTGTATCCAACTTATCAAAAGGTTATACATCTATTTATTTGCAAGTTAGCTGCTCTTTCAGTTAAAAAGATGGTTACATATCTACAAACAAGCTAAAGAAATGCACAGAAATAAATGTGAGCAATTCTTTTGTACACTTCTGCTGCTTTTATGTGCACAGTTTGATATTTGCTGTCCGAGGCTTCCATTAGTGACGGACATTCCTATGGCCAGCCACCAGCCTACAATGACTTTGACACTGTTGAAAGTGATACGTCTGGAGTAGTGAGGGCCAGCATGTACTGCAAAATTATGGAGAATAAAACCATTGCAGAGAAAAGATTAACTGAGAAATAGATAACACCGTTTGAGTCTGGGAATCCAGCAGTAACTGGAGTCATTATTTTTTGGATAAATGAGTATTATTAGAGTTCTCTACAGGGACAGAACTAATAGGATAGATGTATATATGAAGGGGAATTTATTAAGGAGTATTGACTCACATGATCACAAGGTGAAGTCCCTAATAGGCCATCTGCAAGCTGAGAAGCAAGGAAGCCAGTCCAAGTCTCAAAATGTCAAAATAGGGAAGCTAACAGTGCAGCCTTCAGTCCGTGGCCAAAGGCTCGAGATTCCCTGGAAAACCACTAGTATAAGACCAAGAGTCCAAAAGCTGAAGAACTTGAAGTCTTGGTGTTCCAGGGCAGGAAGCATCCAGCATGGGCAAAAGATGAAGGCTGGAAGACTCAGCAAGTCAGCGCATTCCAACTTCTTTTGCCTGCTTTATTCTAGCCACATGGCAGCTAACTGGATGGCGCCCACCCAGATTGAGGGTCAGTCTGCTTCTCCCAGTCCACTGACTCATATGTTAATCTCCTTTGCCAACACCCTCACAGACACACCCAGCAATAATACTTTGCATCCTTCAATCCAATCAAGTTGACGATCATCACAACGAGGCAATGAATTTCCTTTTATTATTTAAACTGATATGAGTTGGATTTTCTTCATTCACAGTTGTGATTTTGAGTAATGCAGAAAGGTGTAATAATCAGGATATCATTCTATGATAAATTGTGTTTCTTTGATACATTTTGATGTTGTCATACCAAAAAGGGAATTTATGAAAAAAAAACTGAAGATGATTCAGTAAAAACAAAAAATGTTTTATGATGTAGAAAAATTGATTTTTATGATTGAAGTTTATACACCTAGAATGGATAAAATATAAAACTGCTTAAATATAGTTGATTTTTTTCTGTGAAAAATTTTGCCACACAGATAGTCCAGTAGAGCAGCAGTAATAAAATACCTTAAACCAAGTGGCTTATAGACAATATAAATATATTTCTCACAGTTCTGGAGGCTGGGAAGTCCGAGGTGAAGATGCTGGCAGGCATTTGGTGAGAGCTGCTTTCTCATAGACGGCACCTCTTTGCTCTGTTCTTAATATGGTACGAGAGGCAAACAGGCTTCCTTGGGCTTCCCTTATAAGAGCACTAATTCCATTCATGACGGCTCTGCCCTCAGGAGTCAATAAACTACCGAAGGTCCCACCTCCTAATACCACCTAATACATTGGAGATTAGGGTTTCAACATCTAAATGTTGAGGGGATGCATACATACAAACATTCAAACAATTATATATACATATTATATAATGGTCTGTTATATAATATGTAATTAAATATATTTAACATATTTGGTTAATATTTAACATTAACAGTAAATATATTTAATTATAAATATAGTTAATGTATATTTAATATATTTAATATGTGCAAATATTAAATATACATTAAATATATTCAAATATACATTTAATATATAAATATGTGATAGTTTATATTACATATTACATATATTTAATATAAAATATAAATTATTTATAATATAAACATACATTTATAATTAAATTTTTTTAATGCATATATATATATACTCTAATCACTCTCTTAGGCAATGGCCCCTTGCAATGAGGAATTATCCGTCTATGACTCCTGCTGTAGAGGGTTTCCTGGGAGTATTTTTTTTTTTACCATGTGACTCACCTCCAGGTGCTGAACCATAATCAAACGACTAGGAATGGGCCTCAGACAGTTCATCTATGTGCTTAATGAGGTTGGCACAAAACAATAAAGTTTGTTAAATAGACTCTCTCTTTCAGGAACTTAGGATATTAACTACTGATTGAAAGCATAATTTGGAAATGGCAGTTGGCCGGGCACAGTGGCTCACACCTATAACCCCAGCACTTTGGGAGGCCGAGGTGGGCAGATCACGAGGTCAGGTTTCAAGATCAGCCTGACTAACATGGTGAAACCCCATCTGTCCAAAAAATACAAAAATTAGCCGGGCATGGTGGCGTGCACCTGTAATCCCAGCTACTCAGGAGGCTGAGGCAGGGGAATCCCTCAAACTCGGGAGGTGTAGGTTGCAGTGAGTGGAGGTCACACCACTTCACTCCAGCCTGGGTGACAGAGTGAGACTGTATCCCTTAAAAAAAGAATGGAAGTTGAAATGGCTCATACAGAGAAGAGTTAGAGGGACTGTGATGGTAATGGACAAGATACAATTGTGTAGAAGGAAGCCGACAATGGGGCCAGAAGAGTAGAGTAGACTAAGTTACATTGAGAAAAAAAGTTTGTCTAGAGAGACTGAAAGAACCACCTTCAATCAAGAGAGAGAAACAAACTGGTTTCTAAGTACAGACTTCATTCCTTATGATTTTATAGTGTTAGTTATTCCATTCTCATCTGTGCAATAATTGTCATTTTATTGTCCCTGAGCTCCAAATTCACCCTGTATTACCTGCATTGCAATAATGGATTGAACACTGAGCATTTCTGTTACGGTGAACACATGTTAAGTACTGTCAGTAGAGGACGCTGGAGAGACAGTGAGAGGATGAGGGATTCTTGTAATTCTCTACACCTGCCAGAGTCTCAGCTCATCTGCCTGACTAGAAAGGCTGCTTCCCCGACCCTTCTCTACCAGAAGACTGCCTTGTTCCAATTCTCATGCAAAAGCCACATCCTCACTCCCTCTATATACATTCACTTACGAACTGTGGCTGACATCTCATTTCCTCCTTGCCCAGCTACCATGGACCAGCTCTGATCTGAGTGACCTAGCAAACTTCTCTGGAGGTTGCAACTATACCTTCTCCAACAAGGTCTGAACCCCGCCTTGGAATCCCCACTTCAACCTTGTTCTTCGTTGTATCCTTTCTCTGAGCTCTAGGCTAACCAGCAGAGTTCTCTTTATACCCTTATCGTTACTTTCCGTCATATTTAATAATTCTTTACATTAAAAAGTTCCCGTTCAAATTACTGTGATTCCTTTTTCCTGATTGAATTTAGATAAATATATCCTCTTTATAATAAATTCCATTTCTCTTGGATTAACTTGAATGAATTTCTGTTTCTTGTGATCACAAGAGCTGGCTGCAACTAGGCAGGATACAACTACTGAGTTTCTTCTGTGATTCTTGCTCCTGTCCTTTGACTCACACAGAATTTTATAAAACTGACCTTAGTGCCTACAACTGACTGCAGATGACAAAGGCAGAACACTTAGATTTGATGATCACAAGGCTTGACATATTTGTCAATAGTACCAGGAAGAGTTTTGCATACTATAATATTTAACAGCCACAGGAGAAGGGCAAACCAATATAATTAAGGTTAAGGATATGCGGAGTAATTGAATAAGAGAGGCTTAATGTGTCCCTATTTCTATTTTAACTTGTTCAGTTTCATGAATCAATGAGCTAAAGCAAAGATATGTAAAAAGAGTAAATACCTAAACAGGATTTGCTTGAATTTCCTTAAATGACTTGTTAACCATGCCGATTAATTTATCCTTTGAGAAAGCATGTAATTTTGCTGATATACCTATCTGCTCTGGTGCTGTAAGTCAACACATGGACACAGGGAGGGGAACGTTACACAGTTGGGCCTGTTGGGGATTGGGGGGCTAGGGGAGGGATAGCGTTAGGAGAAATGTAGATGACGGGTTGATGGGTGCAGCAAACCACCATGGCATGTGTATACTCAGGTAACAAACTTGCACATTCTGCACATGTATCTCAGAACTTAAAGTATAATAATAATAATAATAATAATAAATAACAACTTGTACTCCATCTAGGGCAGCCAAGGGTACAATAGGACTGATATGGTTTGGCTATGTCCCTTCCCAAAACAAATCTTGAATTGTAGTCCCCATAATTTTATGTCATGGGAGGCACCCAGTGGGAGGTAATTGAATCACGGGGATATTTACTCTCACGCTGTTCTAGTGACGGTGAGTGAGCTCTTGAAAGATCTGGTGGTTTTATAAGGAGCTTTTGCCCCAGTTTTGCTTGGTACTTCTCCTTCCTGCCCCCATGTGAAGAAAGATGTGTTTGCTTCTCCTTCTGCTGTGTTTGTAAGTTTCCTAAGGACTTTGCTGCCAAAAAAAAAAAAAAAAATCCTTTCATTAAAAAAAAAATCTCAAAGTATGTTCATTGGATATTCGATGATTGGTTTCTCTAGGATCAGTGCCCAAAAAATTCCTGCAGAATTAGATTTATAGATATTGGTCCACTGTGCCATGGAAAAGGTTACAAAATGGAGAGGAGGAGTGAAGGTTTTCTCCATGTAAATGTGCTTAGTCATTAATTACATAGCTAATAGGCTAAAAATTTGCTATACAGTTATTTTTTGTAAACATTGATACAAAAGTATAGAATATAATTAGGAAAAAGATTTAAGGGATATAATATGGTAATTTATGGGATTTTCAAATAAAATATTTTTAAATGATATAGCATATATCAACAAGAGAGAATTAAAAGTAGTCTGGCAATCAATAATTATGCAATAATACTGGAAAAAGCAAAGTACAATGGTTTCCAGTATAGCTGACTCTTTAATTATAGCTAAAACATCTTATAGAATTTGAAAAAATGAAGAGCATCTCTTCTTAGAAAAGCTGATTAAACATTATAGTGTGCAATCAATATCTTATTTGCAGAACATCAAAAATTAGTACCTAAATATTAACTTCCTCAAACAAAATTATGGCTACATCATGCCATATTAGAGAGTGACATTGAAAGGAGACATTAAAAAACGTCTGTCTGAATAATTTACTTTTTTATAGCTGAAAAGTATAAAATCAGATTAAAATAGCATATGTTTGGGAAAAGCTTTTAAAATGCTTTAAATACATTTTTGAAGTAGCACTCAACCGAAGTCTATGTTTCTACTACCTGGAATTGAAAATAGTAAAGATGGCCGGGCACAATGGCTCACACCTGTAATCCCAGCACTTTGGGAGGCCAAGGCCGGTGGAACATCTGAGGTCAGGAGTTTGAAACCAGCCTGGCCAACATGGTGAAAACTCATTTCTACTAAACATACAAAAATTATCTGGGCATGGTGGTGCATGCCTGTAATCCCAGCTACATGGTAGGCTGAGGCAGGAAAATGGCTTGAACCTGGGAGGTGGAGGTTGCAGTGAGCCGAGATTGTGCCATTGCACTTCAGCCTGGGTGACAAGAGCCAAACTCCATCTCATACAAAACAAAACAAAACAAAATAAAACAAAATAATAAAGGCATGAGTGTTTTTGGTGAGGAGAGGTCAAGAACCAATTATGATACCACAGGAGTGCTTTCTCCTGAATTAAGGAAATAAATAGTATTAAACTATTTATAGAAAGCAATGAATTTCTAAAGGAAATATCCTTATTCTGAAGAACATGCTTTCATGCAATATTTTGTGGGTATTCTCCTTAAACATTTTATTTACAAGTAGAATTATCTACTTAGAGCATAAATCAGAGGTGTTCAGATATTTTGAGAGAGTTTAATAAAATTGAAATAAAAAGATGGTAAGAAAATGCCCTTAAAATTTAATGTTATAGCTTATTGGTGAAAATATTTAAATGTGAAAAAAAAGATTCCAGAAGAAAATATTTAATAAATAACTCAGACCCTACATAAAAGGAATTCATGAAAAGAACACATGAAAATATATACAGAAAATTAAATTTTTCATGTCCTTTAAAAAAGATAATTGAATGTCTGGTGAATATAATTCAAGACCTTATAGGTAACATTTGATAAAAAATTTCAACTGTTCCTTGGACATGCTAAGACAAAATTTGAAATATTTTATAGGTGAGTCCACATGTTGTCTATTCTTACTATTAAAAAAAAAACCCTAAAATCCTCTTATCGCCATAGGATTATGGAATGATAAGATGGAGTATTAATTAAGAATAGAGTGCCACTCAGCTCTATGTCTTATTTCCTGGGGTGAACTTGGGTGATTTTCTTAGCTCGGTGTGCTTCAGTTTCTATCTGTATAGAAGAAACTAACATTTAACCTCATATAGTCATATGAGGATTGAATAACTATGTATAAAATATTTAAAATAATATTGAACCCATAATAACCACTCCATAATATTATAACACAATCTGGTTATTTAGTGTCTTTTCAACAGTATTTGTTTTTATATATACATTAACAGTTATCGTTGAAGATCGTAATTGTTAATTTTATATATAAGCCTACTCGTTGCTTCCAGAATTGTCTCATTTAAATTCTTTTTTTTTTTTATTCTACTTTATTGCTCAAGAACTTACAATGATTCCCCTGTGCCTAGGCCATCAGAGGTAATTACATCTGGATTCTAAAACTCTCTCTAATTGAAACCAGTCTTACTTATTTAAGTTCCTTTCCTATTTATCCAGTATGATAGTCAATCTGTTTTGCCTGAGATGTCCCACACTTTCCTAATGTGCCATGCCTTTGTTCATGTATCCTGCTGGCCTAAAACAGTGTTTCTCCTTTCTAGTCTTTCAGAGACAATTCCAAAACATTTCATCAAGCTATTTTTTTGTGTGCTTGGAGTTGCCTTTCTCTTTCTTTCTTTTCTTCCTTCTTTTCTTTTCTTTCTCCTTCCCTCCTTCCCTCCTTCCTTCCTTCCTTCCTTCCTTCCTTCCTTCCTTCCTTCCTTCCTTCCTTCCTTCCTTCCTTTTTTCCTTCTTTCCTTTTTTCCTTCTTTCCTTTCTCCTTCGCTCTCTTTCTTTTTTTCTAGTCTCTCTCCATACCCTAGGCTGGAGTGCAGTGGCCAATCTCCGCTCACTGCAACCTCCGCCTCCTGAGCTCAAGCGATTCTCCTGCGTCAGCCTCCTGAGCAGGTTGGATTACAGGTGTGTGACACCACCCCTGGCTAATTTTTGTATTTTTAGTCAAGATGGGTTTCATCATGTTGATCAGGCTGGTCTTGAACTCCTGACCTCATGATCTACCTTGGCCTCCCAAAGTGTTGAAATTACAAACGTGAGCTATCACACCCAGCCCCTCTTTATTCTTTAGTTAGAAATATTTATTAAGTACCAAATCATTCCAATACTCAGGTAGGTATAGCAGAGTCAGTGGGCATGGCCCCTGACTTTGTTAACGTTACAGACTTGGAGGTGAACAATGAAATAAACAACTGGACTATTATTGATCTGCCTAGATTATTGTTCCCCAAGCTTTTCAGAAGGCCAGTTCCTTCTCATCATTCAGATCTCAGCTCCAGCATCACTTTCTACAAGATGCCTTTTTTGACTGATCCTTTCTAAAAGCTACCCACAGTCAATATCTATCATAATACTGTTGATTAATCTTTATAGCATTTTACTGTTACCTGAAAGTATCTTTCCAGAGATGGATTTACTAGTGAAGTGGAGAGCTGCATTGTCCTCATTTGAAAATAGTGATGTGGTTACTGGCATTGATACATTCTCAGCTACAAGGTGGGACCTGATTGTCATAAACTCATCAGAATAATGTAACCACCCATGCCAAATTAAATGTTTTGGTAGAAGGCAGTAACCCAGGGCTAAGTCCTTCCATGCAAGAGATCCCCCTAACCCCAATTGTGTAAATCAGAGATGCTCTGGAGAGTATGGTATATGCTTATGATATCTAGAATTGCTAGCCATTTTGCTGCTCCAAGGGCAGTTAGCAATTGCCCAGTCTCAGGTATTTCTTCATTCAATGGATTACACTGAATGATATTTTAAAGTCGGTTTTCAGCAAACTGTGGTAATTCTTCTCTATCCCTCATTTGCTGAAAGTTTCTTTTTTCTTTTAAATTATAAGTCAGTGTTGGATTTTGTTATTTTTGTGGACCATTTAAAATAGTCATATGATTTTCTTTAGCCTGTTGATATGATTGTGATATGGTTTGGCTGTGTCCCCACCCAAATGTCATCTTAAATTATAGTTCCCATAATCCCCATGTGTCATGAGATGGAACCAGTGGAAGGTGGAAGGTAATTGAATCATGAGGACAGTTAACCCCATGCTGTTCTTGTGATGGTTAATGAGTTTTCATGAGATCTGATGGTTTTATAAAGGACACTTTGGTCAACACTTCTCTCTTCCTGCTGCCATATGAAAAAGGAGGTGTTTGCTTCCCCTTCTGCTATGATTGTAAGTTTCCTGAGGTCTCCCCAAGTTTGTGTAAAGGAGAGTCAATTAAACCTCTTTCCTTTTTAAATTACCCAGTCTCAGGTATTTCTACATTCAATGGATTTCACTGAATGATATTCAAATGTTTAATTGGTCTTGCATATTTGGGATTAATGCCATTTGGTAATGGAAGAAAGTTCTTTTTATACATTTAGTTAGATTGGGTTTACTAATGTTTTTGTTGATGGTTTTTTACGTAAATTCTTTTTTGTTATCAGTTATGTAATTAGGTTCTTAAGGAATTTAGAACACCAATTTGTGAGGATAAATTCAATTCGTGCAGGTGGTCCTGGAGCTGAGGAATAGTTTCGATTTTGGGGAAAATTTGTGAGTCCACAGCTTTATGATCAACCTTGTGCTACTCTGTAATCTCATATTTGTCTTTTTCTGTGTTGGAGATCTCACCTTCCTGGTGTGTAGGCTTCTTCTTGAAATAAGTGTCAGTAAGATGTTTTGGAATTTTTAACGTTACTGATATCAATTTTGGTTGAGATGGCAATGACAAATTTCTGCTGTGTTCTTTGTAAATGAACTCAATTGAGGACCAGGGTCCAGTCACAGATAACTAGCCACTAGCCACCTGCTTCAGGAAAACCACTCCCTTGCCTATGTAGCACCCAGTGAGAATAATTAGAATTGTCTCAGGAGTGATGCTGGCTTGCTGTTTTCTCAAGGGCTAACTGAAGAGTTTATTGCTGTGGCTCAACAGCTTTCAAGGCACATCTTCATTAGAATAATAATGGGATTTTGTGAAGTTTAGTTACCTGGGTATACCAGCCTTCTTGTCACCACCAACCTTCATTTTTTTTTTTTTTGTCTTTGGATTTAGCGGCTAAGTACTTCCTCTTGTACCTGCCCTTCTGGAATACATAGCAGATAAGGAATACCTGCCAGTTCCTCAGACAAGGACAGGATTTCAGCTGCAATGAGGCTTTCCCTTCTTGGGCTTTTTAACTTTGAAGTCACCCTTTTGCATCCTGTCACTATCAGTCTTCTTGGTTTTGAGTTTCTTCTCTTTAGTACAGCTAGTGCTCGACTTACGACCACGGTCGGGACTGTGGACGGGTCGTAACACGATTTGGTCGTAAGTTGAGTAGGCTATATGTACAGTTGAAATAGTGCACGTGGAGATGGTAGTGCTGCCGGAAGCTGGTCTGCACTGTTGTACGCCCAACTGGGCAACGTTTGCGCTGCCAGATGCGAAGCAGTCGTGGCTAGTGATTGTGGTCGTAAAGTCGAATGGTCATAAGTTGCATAGGCCGCAAGTCGATCAATACCTGTATCTGGCTTATCGGCTTTTTCGTAGACCATCTTCCAAAATGAGAAAGTGTCATGTAAATTCTTGAGAGATGTTGGCCTGTACTGTCTTTGGCTTTGATAAAATAAATTAGAAAGTGTCCCTTCTTCTTCCAACTCTGAAATAGGTAGCGTGAAATTTGCAAAAGTGGTGTTAATTCTTCTTTAAATGTTTAGTTGAATTCACCATTAAAACCAACTGACACTAGAGATTTCCTTTTTGTGTCCTTTTAAAATATGAATCAAATTTCTTTAATAGCGATAGGAATATTTAGAACATTTATTTCACTTTGGGCCTGTTTAGGTGGTTTGCAGCTTTTGAGGAATTAGTTACATTTAAGTTGTCAAATTTATGTGTGCAAAATTGTCTGCTATACTTTCTCATTATTCTTTTAATGGCTATAGAATCTGTGATGATGTCCCCTATATAATTCCTGATACGGATGATTTGTGTTTCTTTTATTCTTGTCAGTCTTGCAGAGTTTTGTCAATTTTATTAATTTTTTGGAAGAAACAGCTTTTGTTTAAGTGATTGCCCCTATTCTCCTAATTTTAAATTTTTTTGACTTCTACCCTTTGTGATTTTTCTTCCATATTTTTAATGAATTTTTTAATGGTTTGTTGTTTGCTTTCCAAGTATTTAGACATTTTCATGTTAAATTTCTGTTACTGATTTCTAATTAGACTCATTTTAGTCAGAGAACACACTCTATGATTTCAGTTCTTTAAACTTTCTTGAGGTTTGTTTTCTGGTCCAGGGTTTGACTTATCTTGGTAAATTTTCCATGAGTAATTAAAAAAAAATGTGCATTATGCCGTTAATGGGTAGAGGGTTCTATGTAAGTTTTTCATTTAATTTTGTTGTTCAATTCATCTGTAGCCTTGCTTATTTTCTCTCTGGTTATTCGATTATTTGCCGAAAGAAGGCATCTGAGGTTCCCAGGAAATTACCGCTTAATTCCTAAAGAAGAAAGTTAACAGTTCCTTTCTTTCAGCATTTGAAAAATATTGTGCCACATGATCTGGCCTTCATGGTTACAGCTAAGAAATTAACTGAATTGGTATTCCCTTGTAGATAATGTGCTGTCTTTCTGACTGTTTTCAGAAGTTAATGATTTTGTGCTTTAGTGTAGATTTGCTTGGGTTTATTCTGTCTGGGGTTCACATGATTCCTTAGATGGAAGGTTTGTGTCTTTTGTCAAGTTTGGCAAGTTATCAGTAATGATTTCTTTAAATAATCCTTCAGTCCCATTCTTTTTTTTGTCTCTTTATGGGGCTGTAATGATATGACTGGTGTATATTTGCTTTTAACGCACAGGCTCCAGAGGCTCTGTTCACAATTTTTTGGTCTATTTTTCTGCCTTTTATTCAGATTTGGTAAATTCTATTGATTGTCCTCAAGTTCACTGATTGTATCTTTTGTCATCTCCAGTCTTACACTGAACCAAGCCAGCAGTTCTATATTTTCCATTTGTTTCCACTGGTTCTTTTTATAAATTCTATTTCTTTTCTGAGTTTTCTGTTTTTATTTATTTTAAGAAAATCTATAATTGATGTTGAAGTGTTTTTTGATGACTGTGTTAAAGTTTTATGTCAGATAATTCCAACAGCTGCTTTATCTCAGTGTTGGCATTAGTTGATGGTCTTTTTTCATTCAAATTTTTATTTTCCTAATTCTTAGTATGATGGGTGATTTTTTTTATTGTATTCTGGAACTGTTATCTATTGTGTTAGGAGATTCTGGCTCCTATTTAAATCTTTTATTTTAGCAGTCAGTCACGCTGTTAAGCCATGCACGTCTTAGCCTACTTTTGTGGGCTGCTGTTCTAATGGCAGTTTAATTTTTTAGCTTTTTCGGGTCTTTATGGCTTTTATTTTTTGGCCTGTTTGGTTTATCTGGTACTACTGAGGCTCCCACTACTCCATTTTCATACTTGTTGAGGCGATGGAAGTTAGAGGGGTTTAGCCAGGCTGGGCGACCTGGTATTGCTCAGTGCGAGAAGAAAGTCTCAGGTCCAGAGGGACAAAGAGGCTTTTCTTTCCTGGCATTTGATGTAGTGGGATACTCCCTGACTATAATCCTTCACCTCCGAGGAAATATACTCCCTCATGGGATGCCTGCTCTCCACTCATCTTATGATTGATGCTATAATTAGCAGGGCACTGTGACTTGCTACTAGGATCTCAGGGACATGCAAAAGAGGCAGGTAATAACTTTTTTTTCCTTCCACTTCCTCATATGAAACTTAACATAATAAAGGAGGCAACTATTCAGAGTCTAATTACATCGAAGGAAAGTCTTGGGATGGCTGATTAAAATTGGTATGCAAAAGGAGGAAATTGACAGTGTGATCACCTAAAGCTTGGTGGAATTTCATAGGAAATTGTGGGACTCATAACCATCTCTCCTCAAATACCCCCTGATGTTAAAAATATCAAGAAAGTTATGCTCAGCTTATTTGCACCTAGATAAAATACAAGCAAAGAAAAGTTTTAATGAGCTTCCAGTATTAGGGGCCAAAATGCTCTCTTTTAACATTTAGTTTGTAGTGTAAGAATAAAATTGACATGAAGGTCAGTCTCTTTAGATCCAATCTGCAGTAACACATTGTGTGGTTGAAATGGCCTGGAAGTGGAGTGGAAACTATTTTAGGTCTATTAGATAAAGAAGCACAGTGTACAGTACTGCCTAGTCCTGCTTATGAGTCTTTTAGGGCTAACAAAATTAATTTACAGAGATGTGGGGATGCTATTGCAGTAGGATAAAAATTTAAAGACTGGATAACATTTGGAATGTAGGATTAAAAACTCTTGAATTCTCTAATATAATGTTGTGATATGATGACATGGGATGTGGATCTAGTGCAACTGGCAGTGTTCTATTGATGATATTATAATTATCTTAGAACCTAAGAATCAAGCCCAACACAAATTTACTATGGTCACAAATTGCTTGATAATCAGGAATGGTTGATTAACCCTACAAAACGCCAGAGCCCCACATAGACAGTGAATCTTTTAAGCATTGCATGGACTTGACCAACCTATGACTTATTGCAGACCAATAATAATCAGTTATTCTTACTGCCTGTTTATTATCCTGAACAATGTCTTTTGGCTTTTCTTGACTTTTAGGGAAAATCACATCCCTTGCTTTCGAATGCTGTTGGATCCGATCCTTAAAATTGTTTAAGCAAGGCCATATTTAATGGAGGGCTGTAATGCTAGTTATTCTTTTGGATAACATGGTCCTAGTGTTCAAATAATATTAGAAGTATTGGCCACTCATATTTAGCCAACCGGAGTCCTTCGTAAAATCCTATAACCACTGCTACTCAACAGTTATCTCTTGTCTTTTGTACTATAAAATGACCAGATGCTCCTCTCTAGATATACTCCTTTTAAAAGATAGTTACTAAAAGATCGTTACTGGTGGCAGGGCACGGTGGCTAATGCCTGTAATCCCAGCACTTTGGGAGGCTGAGGTGGGTGGATCATCTGAGGTCAGGAGCCCCAGACCAACCTGACTAACATGGTGAAACCCTGCCTTTACTAAAAATATAAAACTAGCCAGGCATGATGGCACATGCCTGTAATCCCAGTTACTTGGGAGGCTGAGGCAGGAGAATTGCTTGATCCCGGCAGGCAGAGGTTGCGGTAAGCTGAGATTGTGCCATTGCACTCTATCCTGGGCAACAAGAGCAAAACTCCATCTCAAAAAAAAAAAAAAAAAAAGAAGAAAAAAAGAAAAAAAAATGGTAGTTACTGGCTTATTATTGGCTACCTACACAGAAAGCCTAAATATATAAAAGGTTTAAGGCCATATTAAAGCCCCAGTAAAGCATTGCAAAAAGGGAGAGATGCCAAAAGAAGTTTCCAAGTAAGACAGAATAAAAAGAGCATATGTAAGAGCATCCTACTAGGTAATTTACAGGAAAGACTCCTTACATTAGTAAGCCGGTAGCTTTTTTCTTTGTATGACCTGCTATAAAGTTGTCTAAGGACTTGCTTGCTATTATTGTTGAATGGACATATTTTTGAGCAATTGTCTTAGTTAGCCTAATTCACAAAGGACAGTTCCAGAACCAAGTGCCAAGACTTAGCATGAAAATCAGGGCTGGGTGCAATGACTCACATCTGTGATCCCAGCGCTTTGGTAGGCTGAAGGGAGAGGATTGCTTGAGGCCAAGAGTTTGAGACCAGCCTTGTCAACATAGCAAGACCCTGTCTCTACAACAAAATAAATCAGCTGTTGTACATTCAGCAAATAGTAAAATACTCTTGGAAAAGAACAGAGACTGTATTACAGGCTGTGTGTGTTCTTTGCAATGATAGAAGAACTTAAAAAAAAAAAAAGAGCTCACTATTTGGGCCTATATTGACTTTTAGGCTTTCAATTTGTTCTGGAAAATGGATCAAATGGACCACAGAGGGACCTCCACATAGTGTACTGCTCTTTGTAAATCTTTATGGAAATTCTGAGAAAACTCAAAGGCACGCTGATGCTCACCAAAGCAACTCTGTGTCAGGGTCTGTGATGACTGAACTCAAGTAGTGGATGTCCTACTTGGATTTCTTGAAGTGGTGACTTCAAGGTCCATGATGCGGATGAACACAGACAAACTTAAACCATCCAGTGATGTGCCAAATGACAATACACGTTGGTGCCCTCTACCAAAGCTCAAAGTATTAATATAAATTTTTCTGTATGCCAACAGAAAAGGCAAAATCTACAGTTCACGTTTGCCAGCATAGTTGGCAAGTAGATTACATTGGCTTTTAACCTATTGCTCCAGGGAGGAGTACTTAAACGGATATTAACATAACTTGATACCCATTCTGGGTTTGGATTCCCATACTCACTAACTGAAGCCAAAGCTGTTTATGTTATCAAAGAACCGTGACAAAAAAATTACTGTATCGTTTTGATCCTTCTAATTATATTTCATCAGATTAAGTAATTAACTTCTAGAGAAACGACGGGTAAAGAAACAGAAATATCACACTCAATGGACTTTTTAAATATATTCCCAAAGTAGTGGGTTAATAAAAACTGACATGTGCAATTAAAACACCTATTTAAAAAGACACAGGTAACAAAGGATTGAAGGGCTGCTCCACAACTTCCAGCTTTATCTTTTTAAATTTTATTTTAACAAGAGGACTAATGATGGCTCTCCATTAGATAAGTTATTGCACATTTGAAGTAAAATTGGAAAAGAAGGGAGGAGAGACAATACAGGGGCTTACATTCAAATCTTCCCTTGTATGTAAACAATTTCTCTTCGCTATACCAATTATTCCTAGGTTAGAGTTACTATCCCAGAGGCTGGTAATATCTCCCCCCGCCAAACTGTGTCTATTAATCTGAATATAACTGAAAGATTCCCAGAGAGATTGATAGGATAAATTATTTATTCTCCAGTCTTTGCCAAGTTTGACCTGATAAACATGTGGCAAATATTTTATCTAATGGCTCTATTTCTTTGTACTTTTCCCATCTAACTCACTAGGACTGGGAATAGAATTAAAGGGGTAGCATTCCTATGTGTCATCTTGCTCCCAGCAGTATGGACTGGACCAGGGGCTGGACCAGAGAGACCTATCTTATCAGAAAAGCTTTAGATGAATATTAATGATAGAAGAATGAAAATTGAGATTGTAAATGAGGGAAAGAGAATCAATTAATGGCTGTAAAAAAAGGAAATGCTAATATAATTTTTTGTCTTCTTGTGAGAGGCTTGGAGCAAAAGAAGACTAGTTCATTTAGCTTTGACTCAGATACCCTGGGGCAAATACTCTGCTGAAATCTTTCTCTTCCAAAGGACTAAACTGAGCTGGCTAACAGGCGTACTAACAAACACATGTGTAGGAGGGGTCTATGTCCTCAAAATGGGTAAACTGATAAAAGCTCTGTGACTACATGAAGCAATATTAATATGGCCATGTATTTTGATTCTTGTTTCTCAAGATGTGTCTATTAAAGACCCATGAAAGGAAACAACTTACTGAGAGCGTCTACCAAATGAAATCTGAAGAACACAGATTCATAATAATTTGAAAGAACATTGTGTGGCCATTCCTTGTTATGATGAAGATTAGAAAAAAAGTTGCTGTCATATAATCATAGAAGATTTCCTGCTGTATGTCACATCTGTTATGCTATCTTATATACAAATAATTGCTTAGTTTGATTTTACTCTCTTTATTACATGTTTTTCATCACAGTTAAAAAATTTAAAAAATACCCTAATATTGATGTGATATCAAATGTCTTGGCAGATTAAATGAAAAAACTCCTCAGATAATTTTGCCTGTGGAGGAAAATTGGCCTGAAGAGGATTCAGACTTGATTTATCAGATGTATACTATAAAATACAGATAGCTGAAAATGAGAGAGGCAAAAGACTTGTAAAGTTAGTATAAAAATAACAAGAAAGTTTGTGCTGATATTGATGGCTGGTCCAGCTATCTATTGAAACACATACCAACCTTTAGCAGGCTGTTACAAAAGTACAAATTTAATCTGCAGGTGGATTTTTACTTTTTTTTTTTTTTTTTGAGATAGCGTCTTACTCTGTTGCCCATGCTAGAGTGAAGTGATGCACTCTCTGCTCACTGCAACCTCCACCTCCCGGGTTTAAGCATTTCTTGGGCCTCACCCTCCTAAGTACTTTGGATTACAGGCACATGCCACCATGCCCAGCTAATTTTCATATTTTTAGTAGAGACGGGGTTTCACCATGTTGGCCAGGCTGGTCTTGAACTCCCAACCTCAGGTGATCCACCTGCCTTGGCTTCCCAAAGTGCTGGAATTATAGGTGTGAGCCAACCGCTCCAGGCTTACTATCTATTTGATTATGCAGTGCTATTAGATTACTGAGTGGTTAATGACCAATAGAATCACTATCATCCCTGAATTTGTTATTTCACCATAATAAATGCACATTTGAGCCCAAATTACATTCTTTGTTTCCTAATACTAATGTACTAATCACTTTGGGTGACTGTAACGAATTAAGCCACTAGGCTTAAACAACAGAAATGTCTCACAGTGTTGAAGGCAGGAATTCCAGGATCAGGGTACCAGCAACACTGGGTTCTGAAGAGAGCCCTCCTCCACTTGCAGAGTGCTAACTTCTCAGTGCAGCACAAATGGGAGCCTCTCTGTCGTCTGCTTGTTATTAGGGCAGTAATGCCATTTATGAGAGCTCTACTTTCATGACTTAATGAACTCTCAAAGAACTCACCTCCAAATACTATCACATTAAGATAAGGATTTCAACATAAGAATTTTGGGAGAACACGAGCACTCTGCTGTTTCAACTAGTAAGCTTTTTGAAATGACAAATAATCAGGGGTAACTGTCGTTTACTAGCCCAACTTGCTGTATGAAAAAAGATTTCTACTTTAGAGCTCTATTAATTCATTCCAGACAGTGAATGCTAAGAGATTTACTAAAAATTGGTTAGATTTCAAGAAATACAGGTGAAAAGTCCATTTCTTTAAATGACCAAACTGCTAGGATAGTTATTAAAAATTCTGAGAGTTTTTCCCACTTAAAAATTTTTTTGGTATCCATTGTAAAATTACATTAATTATTATAGCCTTTTGGATAGTTTCACTAAATAACTTGACTGTTCAGCTGCCTTCATAGTTTTGAGACTTTTATCTCTAGTTAGAATAGCTAATAACATGTTGGATAATATTGACTATAACATGTATTTGAAAGGTTTTTTGTGAGATTCTTATTGAGAAGATTGGGGATAGAATTTTCAGAATGGTTTTGAGTAAAATAGAAATGTCAAGTAAACAGTTATGTAAAGGCTGGTCGTGGTGGCTCATGCCTGTAATCCCACCACTTTGGGAGGCCAAGGTGGGTGGATCACCAGGTCAGGAGTTTGAGACCAGCCAGGCCCACATGGTGAAACCCTGTCTCTACTAAAAATACAAACATGAGTTGGGGGTGGTGGTGTGCATCTGTAATCCCAGCTACTGGGGAGGCTGAGGCAGGAGAATTGCTTGAACCCAGGAGGCTGAGGTTGCAGTGAGCCGAGACGGCGCCACTGGATTCTAGTCTGGGCGACAGGTCGAGACTCCGTCTCAAAAAAAGAAAAAAAAGTGATCTAAATATTTCTGCTGGCTTTCCTAATGCATATCTAATTATCCAGCCATCTATGCATAAGTGTGCATGTATATAATATGCATTAGCTATATACACACACATAATATACATTAGCTATGTGTATTGATATATATAGCTTTCCTAATGCATATATATGCATTTCCTAACATGCGTTCCTAAAGCTGTATATCTATGAATATATATATATATATATATAATGCCTCATTTATATATAAATGTATATATATGCACATAATACACATATACACAAACAGGAAACGTCTCAAAGTTTGCAGAAAAATGGATTTAAGAGAAAAATAAAAAATTATAAACTTTATTTCTCAACATAGACTCTGTCAAGGTCAAGACACTTTTGTAAGTAATGATACCTGCCATTTAGTCCACTCCTAAAAAACTGGGTCCTGGAAATTTAACCATATCAATACAGTCTTTTTTACGTTATCAACTGAGTAAAAATGGATGCCTTTTAAAGATGTTTTACGGTTGGGAAACAAAAGGAAGTCAAAAGCAATCAAATCAGGACTGTAAGGTGAATGCCTAATGATTTTCCATCAAAACCGTTGCAAAATTGTTAATATCTCAGGAGGGGAATGGGCAGGAGCATTGTCGTGGTGGAGGAGGACTCTCTGGTGAAGCTTTTCCCAGGTGTTTTGTACTAACGCTTTGGCTAACTTTCTCAAAACACGCTCATCATAGGCAGGTGTTACCGCTCTTTGGCCCTCTGGAAAGTCAGTAAGCACAACGCCCTCAGCATTCCAAACACCTGTTGCCATGATAGTTGCTCTTGATTGGTCTGCTTTTGCTTTGACTGGACCGCCTCTTCCTCTTGCGAGTCGTGCTGGGGCTTCGTCTTCAGGATTGCACTGGTAAGGTCATGTTTCATCTCCTTACCACAATTCTTTAAAGAAATGCTTCAGGACCACATCTTCCTCTCGCTAGTCGTGCTTGTGCTTTGGGGCTTTGTCTTCAGGACTGTAATGGTAAGGTCAGCTTTTACTCCGTATTTCAGTTTTTCAAAGAAATGCTTCAGAATCATGATTTCACGTGTGTGTGTGAAAGAGCGAGAGAGAGAGAGAGAGAGAGAGAGAGAGAGGAGTCAGAGACAGAGAGAGAGAGAGATAGACAGACAGACACGGAATCTCACTCTGTTTCCCAGGCTGGAGTGCAGTGGCACAATCTCAGCTCACTGCAACCTCTGCCTCTGTGGCTCAAGCAATTCTCTTGCCTTAGCCTCCCGAGTAGCTTGGACTACAGGCTCACGCCTCTAGCCCAGCTAATTTTTTGTATTTTAGTAGAGACGGTGTTTCACCATGTTGCCCAGGCTGGTCTTGAACTCCTGAGCTCAGGCAATGTGCCTGAGCCTTCCAAAGTGGTGGGATTATAGGCGTGAGCCAACGCACCTGGTTGATTTCTCTTGTTTAAAATTTCCATTGAAAGCTCTGCTCTTCTCTGCAGCTGATCTGGGTGCAATTGTGGCATGCGTTCAGCGTAAAATTTGCTTCACTTTAGTTCTTCAGACAGAATTGTGAAGCTGAACCAATTGAAATGACTATGGCACTGGTTATTATGTGTGCTGTTAATCATTGGTCTTCTAAAGTTAAGCCATGAACAAGATTAATTTTTCCTCACAAACTGATGTGGATGATCCCTGCTGCAGGCTTTATCTTTCAGATCCTTTTGTCCTTTCTTAAAAAGAGTTAACTATTTGTAAACTGCTGCTTTCTTTGGGGCATTGTCCCAATAAACTTTTTGTAAGGCATCTGTGATTTTGCCATTCTTCCACCCAAGCTTCACCATAAAACTGATACTTTTCTTGCTTTAGCTTTAGCAGAATTCAAGTTACTCTGATAGGGACTTTTTTCAAACTGATGTCTTTTGCTTTCCAGTGCTTCAGACTCAGATCCTGTTCAGACATATTATAACAAGTTAGTACCATTTTTTAAATGCAAAAAACTTGAATCCATGCTTTTTTCATAATATGCATAGTTTATGAACTTTTGAAGATCCTTTGTATGTATGTGACTGTGTAAAAACTAAAGCTACAATTGTCAATAGTCATCAACCAATGTTTTCTTCAAAAGTGATACATTTACAAAAGCCTCTGCCAAGTTTTCATTAATTTGAATGATGTTTAAATGTGGTGATTTTTTGAAATTTAGTTTTTTGTGTAATTTTTCATTTCTCTAATTGGTTCTTTCTAACATGGTAAAACTTAAAGGTAGTAGGAGAAACATCCTAATTCTCTCATGAATTAGCCACTGAAAATGACCCATTATATTCAGACCTCCTTTTGTTTTAAAAAAAAAAATCTACAGTAAAGCACTGATAGCATCAACTATATATATATATATATTTTTTTTTTTTTTTTTTCTTTTTAAAGTCATGGAAAAGTTTATTCAAGCTGTATGAAGAATCTTGATATGTAAAGCAGACGAAAATCAAATTTCTTTGATGAGGATGTGAGCGCATCTAAGAACTCTACTTATTTATATTACCCACATTACTTATGCCCTTGTTTCCATCAAATCCCATCCAAAATGGCTCTTCAAAATTACTAGAAATCCACTTAGTTAACTTTGAAAACCTGTGGATTTAACTATTTTCAGCTTTGTTTACTGGCCTAAAGCTCTAAATACAAAGCTTAGTTTGCATTTTAATGGTTCACCTAAAAATCATTCCAATATTTTAGCATGTTTCTAATTAATAATTTACAAGAATTAAATAATACTTGTATTTTGTTCCTGTGACACTTCAGGACAAAGTAACATAACAATGTAACATTACGTAGTTTTATATTTCTGTTTTAAGGGAGCCAGAATTTGAGATACAGTAGCCTAGACCATCATAAATTAGATTCTTTTCTGTATGTGACAGTGAAGAGAAAGTATAACGTTCCTAAATTATTTTAGTTAATTCAAGCCAAAACAAGGCTAGACACTCAAAAGAAGCGTGTTGTGTTATTAAAATTCAGAACTTATCCTAAGAACTCTTGTTCCATCAGAACATTTAAATTTTAAATCATTGTTGAGAGGACATCAGTATCTCTCATTTTGTGTCAATGGCAATTTGGCATCATGGAGTCAAAAAAGCACTCAGCCTAGAAAAGGTAAAAGAAATGCCTAGATGAAATAAGGTACAGAGATGCTTTGGGCAACCATGTCATGAGTATTCTGGTGTTCAGTTTAATTTTTGTTTCGTTAGACCCAGATGGTGCAGTTTCTCAACATACCTAGTAGGAAAGCAAGAGCAAGATGTTCACAAACTAACAGACTTCCAGTGATGAAAATGTGACTGTTAATTGCAAGGTTTTATTTCCAGATGTTCAGATAGCTGAATGCTGATTTCAGACAGCACTAAAAGCCTGGCAGAATAGTTTCAAGAAAGCAAAATAAGGCAAGAGATCAAAAGAAAAAATCACTGAAGTTTGAGAAATATGAAGCTACCATAAAGGACTGAATAGTCAGAAAAATCTTATTGATGGGAACATCTGGAAGATATATAGAAGAAGATAGACTGGGAAATAGAAACACTGGCAATTTAGGGTCATGCATGCAAGATAAAACTCATCATAATTGATTTAATTTGTATAGTAAAATACACAATATCTTTCTTTTATTAGGCCTTTAATGAGAATGTCAAGAATTCAAGAAGAAAACTCATTAAATATGTAAGTACATGTTAAATAAGCAAAATGATTGTCTGCAAAAGGTATATGGTTCTTATCTTTTTAAAAAAGTGCTCCTACTCACAGGAATGTAAACATGGGAACAGTAGACACTGGACTCACACAGTGGGGAGGTAGAGATGTGGGTGTGGGTGGAAAAACTATGAATTTGGTATTATGCTTACTACCAGGTGATGGAGTTCATACCCCAAAGCTCCACATCAAGCAATATCCCAACGTAACAAACTTGCAAACCTACCTCCTGTATCTAAAAGCTGAATTTTTTAAAAAATGTTCCTATAGTTCATCTTCATCATCATCATATCAATTTTCTAAAAAGTTCCACCAATGAAGAATATTCCCTTTTTTTTTTTTTTTTTGGGATGGAGTTTCACTCTTGTGGTCAGGCTGGACTGCAATGGTGCAATCTTGGCTCACCACAATCTCCCCACTTCCCAGGTTCAAGTGATTCTCCTGCCTTAGCCTCCCAGTAGCTGGGATTACAGGTATACACCACCACACCCAGCTAATTTTGTATTTTTAGTAGAGACTTGGTTTCTCCAAGTTAGTCAGGCTGGTCTCAAACTCTCTACCTCAGGTGATCCACCAACCTCGGCCTCCCAAAGTGATGGGATTACAGGCGTGAGCCACCCTTGCCCAGCCTAAGCATATTTCCTTATCTTTAAGGACAGTTGCAAATATCTGTGCATATATGTTTTCTATAGAAATCAGATTCTTCCTATGTATAAGTATTTCTCAGCAAGTACCATTGAAGGGCTTGATTTTTTTTTTTAATGAGAGAAGCAATCATTTTTTACATATATTTAAATTTTTTTTTATTATACTTTAAGTTCTGGGGTACATGTGCAGAGCGTACATTTTTGTTATATAGGTATACACGTGCCGTAGTGGTTTGCCGCATCCATTACCCTGTCATCTCATAAGGTATTTCTCCTAATGCTATCCTTCCCCTATCACACCCCTAACAGGCTCTGGTGTGTGATGTTCCCCTCCCTGTGTCCATGTGTTCTCATTGTTCACTACCCACTTATCAGTGAGAACATGCGATGTTTGGGTTTCTGTTCTTGTGTCAGTTTGCTGAGAATGATGGTTTCCAGCTTTATCCATGTCCCTGCAAAGGTCATGAACTCATCCTTTTTTATGGCTGCATAGTATTCCATGGTGTATACGTGCCACGTTTTCTTTATCCAGTCTATCATTGATGGGCATTTGGGTTGGTTCCAAGTCTTTGCTATTGTAAACAGTGCCACACTAAACATACATGTGCATGTGTCTTTATAATAGAATGATATATAATCCTTTGGGTACATATCCAGTAATGGGATTGCTGGGTCAAATGGCATTTCTAGTTCTAGATCCTTGAGAAATCGCCATGCTGTCTTCCACAGTGGTCGAACTAATTTACATTCCCATTAACAGTGTAAAAGCATTCCTGTTTCTCCACATCCTCTCCAGCATCTGTTGTTTCCTTAATGATCGCCATTCTAACTGGCATGAGGTGGTATTTCACTGTAGTTTTGATTTGCATTTCTCTAATTACCAGGGATGATGAGCTTTTTTTTTCCATATATTTGTTAGCTGCATGAATGTCCCCTTTTGAAAAGTGTCTGTTCATACCCTTCACCCACTTTTTGATGGGGCTGTTTGTTTTTTTCCTTGTAAATTTGTTAAAGTTCTTTGTAAATTCTGGATATTAGCCCTTTGTCAGATGGGTAGATTGCAAACATTTTTTCCAATTCTATTGTTTGTTGGTTCACTCCAATGATAATTTCTTTTGCTGTGCGGAAGCTTTTAAGTTTAATTAGATCCCATTTGTCAATTTTGGCTTTTGTTGCCATTGCTTTTGGTGTTTTGGTCATGAAGTCCTTGCCCAGGCCTATGTCCTGAATGGTATTGCCCAGGTTTTTGTGATGTTAGGTCTTATGTTTAAGTCCTTAATCCATCTGGAGTTAATTTTAGTTTAAGGTGTCAAGAAGGGGTCCAGTTTCTGCTTTCTGCACATGGCTAGCCAGTTTTCCCAATACCGTTTATTAAATAGGGAATCCTTTCCCCTTTGCTTATTTTTGTCAGGTTTGTCAAAGATAAGATAGTTGTAGATGTGTGCTGTTGCCTCCGAGGCTTCTGTTCTGTGTATCTGTTTTGGTACCATGTTGTTTTGATTACTGTAGTCTTGTAGTATATTTTGAAGTCAGGTAAGGTGATGTCCAGTTTTATTTATTTTTTTGCTTAGGATTGTCTTGGCTGTGTGGGCTCTTTTTGGTTCCATATGAAATTTAAGGTGGTTTGTTTCCAATTCTGTGAAGAAATTCAGTGATTGCTTGATAGGGATAGCATTCATTCTATAAATTACTTTGGGCACTATGGCCATTTTCACGATATTGATTCTTCTTAACCATGAGCATGGAATTTTTTTCCGTCTGTTTGTGTCCTCTCTTATTACCTTGAGCACTGGTTTGTAGTTCTCCCTGAAGAGGTCCTTCACATACTTTGTTAGTTGTGTTTCTAGGTGTATATTCTCTTTGTAGCAATTGTAAATGGGAGTTCACTCATCATTTGGCTCTCTTTAAGTCTGTTATTGGTGTATAGGAATGCTTGCAATTTTTACACATTGGTTTTGTATCCTGAGACTTTGCTAAAGTTACTTATCAGCTTAAGGAGATTTTGGGCTGAGATGATGGCGTCTTCTAAATATACAAGCATGTTGTCTGCAAATAGAAACAATTTGACTTCCTCTTTTCCTAACTGAATATCCTTTCTTTCTTTCTTTCTTTCTTTTTTTTTTTTTTTTTTTTTTTGGCTGATTGCCCTGGCCAGAATTTCCAATCTTATGTTGAGCAGGAGAGGTGAGACAGGGCACTCTTGTGGTGGTTTTCAAAGGGAGTGATTCAAGTTTTTGCCCATTCAGCATGCTATTGGCTGTGGGTTTGTCATAAATAGCTCTTATTATTTTGGGATACATTCTGTCGATACCTAGTTTATTGAGAGTTTCTAGCATAAAGGCTGTTGAAATTTGTCAGTAGACTTCTCTGCAACTATTGAGATAGTCGTGTGGTTTTTGTCTTTGGTTCTGTTTATGTGATGGATTACATTACAGATTTGCATATGTTGAACCAGCCTTGCATCCCACGGATGAAGCTGACTTGATCATGATGGATATGCTTTTTGATGTGCTGTTAAATTCAGTTTGCCAGTATATTATAGAGGATTTTCACATATGTTCATCATGGATATTGGCCTGACATTTTCTTTCAGTTGTGTGTCTACCAGGTTTTGATATCAGGATGATGTTGGTCTCATAAAATTCGTTAGGGAGAATTCCCTTTTTTTGTATTGTTTGGACTAGTTTCAGAAGTTGTGGTACCAGCTCCTCTTTGTATCTCTGGTAGAATTTGTCTGTGAACCCCTCTGGTCCTGGACATTTTTTGGTTGGTAGGCTATTAATTGCTGCCTCAATTTCAGACCTTGTTATTCGTCTATTTAGGAATTTGACTTCTTCCTGGTTTAGTCTTTGGAGGCTGTGAGTGTCCAGGAATTTATCCATTTCTTCTAGATTTACTGGTTTATGTGCATAGAGGTGTTTGTAGTAATCTCTTATGGTAGTTTGTATTTCTGTGGTATTGGTGGTGATATCCTTTTTATCTTTTTTTATTGCATCTATTTGATTCTTCTCTCTTTATTAGTCTGGCTAGTGATCTATCTATTTTGTTACTGTTTTCAAAAAACCATCTGGATTCATTTATTTTTTTTGAAAGTTGTTTTTGTCTCTATCTCCTTCAGTTCTGCTCTGATCTTAGTTATTTTTTTGTCTTCTTAATTTAGCTTTTGAATTTGTTTGATCTGGCTCCTCTAGTTCTTTTAATCGTGACATAAGGGTGTTCATTTTAGATCTTTCCTCACTTCTCTGGTGGGCATTTAGTGCTATACATTTCCCTCTACATGCTGCTTTAAATGTGTCCCAGAGATTCTGGTAGGTTGTGTCTTTGTTCTCCCTGGTTTCAAAGAACATCTTTATTTCTGCCTTCATTTCGTTATTTATCCAGTAGTCATTCAGGAGCAGATTGTTCAATTTCCATGTAGTTGTGCAGTTTTGAGTGAGTTTCTTAATCCTCAGTTCTAATTTTGATGTACTGTGGTCTGAGAGACTGTTATGATTTCTGTTCTTTTGCATTTGCTGAGGAGGGTTTTACTTCCAATTATGTGGTCAATTTTAGAGTAAGTGCGAAGTAGTGCTGAGAAGAGTGTATATTTTTTGGATTTGGGGTGGAGAGTTCTGTGGATGTCTGTTAGGTCTACTCAGATCTTGGTCGAGATCTAAGTTCAAGTCCTGGATATCCTTGTTAATTTTGTGTCTTGTTGATCTGTCTATTATTGACAGTGGGGTGTGAAAGTCTCCCACTATTATTGTTTGGGAGACTTAAGTCTCTTTGTAGGTCATTAAGAACTTGTGTTATGTATCTGGGTGTTCCCAGATTGTATTGCATGCATATATATTTAGGATAGTTAGCTCTTCTTGTTGCATTGATCTCTTTACCATTATGTAATGTGAAGGGCTTGATCTGAAGCCCTTCAGATCTGAAGTAGATTTGTGAACATAATAAGAAATCAGAAATGGGTGGTTTTTGGAGAAGTGTAAGAAGATAATTTTCATGAATTTTGATGACCAAACTGTTATAATATACCCATATCTGTAAAACAATTTTTAAAGTATGTTCCCCCAGTATAGGTGTATAATTTTGGCAATAAAGAATAAACTTGTACTCTAGTGTTTGAAACATTGTAAACTATATTTTAAAGTATCATTTAAAATGAAAAAGGTGGCTCTGGGTCAGATATGATACATAGTGGTAGGCAAATGAATGTTCTACAACAGATGACAATAATAATTTCTAAAATCAGAATTTTGAGAATATCAGAGTACTCTACGTAAGTGAAAACTAGGTGAAATAAAATTCCAGAATGAAAGAGACTTTCCTAGGAGAGCTACAATCTCTAGAACTCCAGCTTTTTTCTTTCCTGGTGGCATTTAGAAAATCAAGGTATGAGGTAAGAATAACTTGGTTTAGATACAGGGTCTCTGCTAGGGGAAAGAGAAGCCAGCAGAGCTTTTAACAGTTGCATAGTTTTAAATTTAGATTGACACTTGGGGAATCCCACATATATGGCTGGCATTCACTCTGACATATTTGCAGACTTGTGGGGTGGTATGGGAGACTAGAAACTGAGTTGGAAACATCTTTAAAGGAGAGTGACATATTCTGTATTTTGAAACATCCTTCTGGAGGAACTGCTTGCTCATCTCTGCCTCAAGATACATGTTGAATTTTGAACTCCATGTCCTGAAAGGCTAAAAAGCTAAACTCAAAACCTGTCAATGGGGGAAATGAGTCTCCTGCGAAGTTTCAGAGCTAAGGAAGCAGATATTAGGTAAGAAAACAATGAAAATTTAGATGAAAACGTAGTTAAAACCCAAATTCACTTGGACCACCATTTCTTTCTCTTTCATCATGTTAAACAATTCCTTCCACTCTTTCTGGCTCACGTCATTTCTGAAAAGAAATCCGAAGTCATTTTTATTTGTACCTGTATAGGTAAGCAATTATTAAATATTCTGACTTTTTTCAATATTTTCTGTTTGTGTTTGGTTTTTTGAAACTTGAGTATGATATGCCTAGATGTAGACTTTTTAATGTTTATCTTGTTTAGTGTTCTCTGAATTATGCTAATCTGTGGCTTGGTGTGTGAATAAGTTTGGAAAGTTTTGAGCCGTTACTATTAATATTTGAGATGGAGTCCTGCTCTGTCACCCAGGTTGGAGTGCAGTGGCATAATCTCGGCTCACTGCAACCTCCACCTCCCTGGTTCAAGCAATTCCGCTACCTCAGCCTCCCTAGTAGCTGGGATTACAGGCCCATGCTACCATGCCTGGCTAATTTTTTGTGTTTTTAGTAGAGATGAGGTTTCACCATGTTGGCCAGACTGATCTCTAACTCCTGACCTCAAACAGCCTGCCCTCCTTGGCCTCCCAAAGTGTTGGGATTACAGGTGTGAGCCACTGTGTCTGGCCTTGAGCCATTATTCACATGTTTGTGTTCCTCTTTGTCTCATCTCCTTCTGGTTTTCCTTATGGTATGTGAATGTTACACCTTTTGCAATCATCCTAAGGTTTTTGGATCTTCCATTAGTTTTTTGCTCCTATTGTTCTTTTCTTTTTCTTTTTACTTTTTTTTTTTTTTTTGAGACAGAGCTCCCCCCTTGTTGCCCAGGCTGGAGTGCAATGGTGTAATCTCAGCTCACCACAATCTCTTCCTCCCTAGTTCAAGCAATTCTCCTGCCTCAGCCTCCTGAGTAGCTGGGATTACAGGCATATGCACACCTGGCTAATTTTGTATTTTTAGTAGAGACAGGGTTTCTCCATGTTGGTCAGGCTGGTCTTGAACTCTCAACCTCAGGTGGTCTGCCCACCTGGCCTCTGAAAGTGGTGGGAATACAGGCATGAGCCACCACACCCAGTGCTATTGTTCCTTTTTATGTTTGTTCGGCTTTGTTCAGTGTTCTGATCAGGGCATCCAAACACATTCTTCATTTATGTTCACAGAGTTTTTTATTTATAGCATTTTATTTTAATTCTCCCTTAGTGTTTTTGTCTCTATGCTTATGTTACCAGTCTGTTGTGGCCTATTGTGCATGTTTGTTCATTAGGGATTTTAGTATATTAATCATAGTTATTTTTGTTTACAAGCCCGATAAGTCCAAAATCTCTGCCATCCATACCTGTGTCTGGTTCTGGAACTTGCTTTGCCTCTACAGACCATGCTTTAGCATGCCTTGCAATTTCTTTTTCTTCAAAGCTGCCCATAATGTATCACGTAATAAGAACTAAGTCCATACTAAATAGGACTTTGGTGTGAAGTTTATGTTTAGCTAAGAGTTAGGCTTTGCTTAACGTTTGATGTAGGTGTCAGAAGTTTCTTCTAGACTTAATTCCTTTGTCTCCCTTGTGTTTGAGTTTATGTAGAAACTGTATCTTTCACCTCTCTCTGTTTTAAATCTATTATTGTTGGATTTCCATAGAAAGTATATTTTTCACTTCTCTCAGTTATAATTCACTGTTACTACACTGGGCTTTGTTGATGTGGTAATAGTCACGGGGTAGGCAAAGCTTTCTACATTGTGTGTTTTATTTAAATCTCAGAATTTTTTTAGTAGGCCTGAATCCCTGGGATGTGACTTTTAGAAGAGGTTCTTAGCGTTTGTTTTTTTCTCTCTTTATTTGGAACATGAAGAATAGCATGAGTTGGAGTTGTTTTATTGCCCTTCTAGGTCAGATAAGGCTGTGGTAAAGTAGTTTGCCTTCAGGGTAGGCCTTTGATATGGAGAATTGAATGTTCCAGGCATATTTCAAAGTGTTTACTTTTCTCTGTGTGTTTTCTGAAGTGGTTACTTTTCCTTCACTCTTCCAGAAGCACAGAGGATCTTTTCTCTGATCTTTACTAGGAGAACCATGTGGGGCTTCTGGAGGTAAAACTCATAAAAAATGTGAGCAATCTTCCAATAAATTGTCCTGCCAGGAATTTTTAACCCTCAAACTAGTCATGCGAAACCTCCAGCAATTAACTAACGTTAAGTGTTCTTATTAGCTCCAGCACCTTATTCTCCCAGTAAGCCAAACTCAGCACTGATGTTCTATTTGTTAGTCTCTGTAATTTTCAGGATTTGGGGTTGTCGTGTTATCCAAGTTCTCTGCTAGTTGTAAGAATAGCAGGTGATTTTGTTCAGCTTTTTCCTCATTGTGAGCATAGGAGTGATGACTTTTAAGCTATTTAAATATCATAGCTAATACTGAAGACTTATGGATGATTTTCAACAGAAACTATGGAAGCCAGAAAACAGTGGAATAACATATGTAAAATACTGAAAGAAAAAGTAAATATCAACTCAAAATTCTATATCGAGCAAAAATATATTTATAAAGCAATGAAGGCATAGTTAAAATGTTTTCCAACTATGAGAAATTCTGCTACCAGCAAGTGCACACCAAGAAATAAAAAATGGATAAAGGAAGAAAGATCCAAGTCAGAAGTATGGAAGTACAGGTGGAAAAAAAGTAAAGGGCATTATAAAGGTTACAGATGTGGGCACATGGAAAATATTATATTTTTAAAACTTCATGCTTGTATGTGTGTTTGTTAGCATATAAGACCTTTTATAGGAAGTGGAAAATTTCTAGTTTAAAACATATTGTAATTTAAAGTTGCATATTGAGAATGTTAGGCTAATGACTAGTATAGTAGCATAAAACTGTGAAACTATAAAGCTAAAAAATGAGAAAAAATGATTATTGAAAAGGAGGAGGTTGAAATAAGCACATATACAAGTTGTACTATTTTATTTTGCATTCTGCTGTATCATTTTGTGCATCCATTTTGGTTCACATACTTCAGTTTGGAGACCATTGGCTAAAAGAGCCCAGTATTAGACTCCGAAATCTTGAATGCACTTGATAGTTCCTCTTCATGTGGTATGCTGAATAATTTTCTTTGTTTAAACAGTAATTATTTAACTGGTTGACATTTATTTTGTAAAAAGAACTTCATGTTAATCATATATTTTAAGCAAATAAATATCAAATGTAGATGGCTAGTCTACACTTCTACAATAATTCTATAGTAACAGTTGCAATTGCAATTAGTACACCAAAAGTCAGGTCACATATGAGACTTAAATTGATAAAATTATTGCTAGTTTTTGTTGCTTTCCAAAATAAATGTAAAGTATAAATAATTTTGGATTATATTAAAATTGTCATCTATAACATTTACTAACTGGTATTAGTGCCAAAACCTTGAATTTTCTGTGAACTTTAGTAAATCTAGAAATGAAATTTTTATGTGAAACTCTTTGTACTAAATTATTTTCTGTGACTGCGATAAAAAAATTTAGGAAATGTGTTCTTTGATTATGTTTTATTAATTCAAACAATATTTGTAAAAATATAAATCACAGTGAGGGAATAAATCAGATGCTTGAGAAGTATTCCAATGTTATTCTGATCGCTAAGTGATCACCAGTATGTTTTCTATCTTATGTAGAAGATTGGGTAACTGCTAATGATTGTCTCTTTTGAGAGACAATCCATTTTCTAGTGAAATGATCAGGGAAGTTTGTGAAGAAGTGACTTTTCTTACTTTTAAAACATATATTGAAACCTTTTCACATTTAATGATAATTGTCCAGTGAGATTTTTCATTATAGGAAGGAAACCCTTATATTTAGAACAAAGTATAAAAATCATCTTTCAGTATCCCCCAGTTGCTATCTTCTCAGAGATAATCACTTACTGGATTCTGGTGTGCATTTCTAAGCAGGCAATCACACATTCTGCAAACAAGGCAGTGGTAGCTCTTCTTTTCCAATATTTATACTAATTGTATTAGACTTGTCCTATGTACGCTTTTTGGTCCTCTGTGGTTCACCTGTCCCCAGTCTTGCATAATGTCCCCCATGTTCACTCCTTGCCCCAACTTCATGACTTCCCTCTTAATAATAAGGTATAAGATACTAGACATTTTCAATCATGTGAAAACCAAAAGTTTGGTCGTATTAACTCCCAATGAGAAACCAGTAGAGCATAGGAGTTAATGGGTGAATCTTAACTCCATTTTTTTTGTCCAAGACTAGGCTCTTTGAAGATAACACTGTAGATAGAGCAACTAGTTGTGCTTGATTGCCAATAGTGGCCAACTCAGTAAAGCAACTTTGTATTGTTTGTTTTGTTGTTCTTGTTTCCTATATTGCTCCTGCCTCTCTGTGATTTTACAGCTGTCTGTCATAAACACTGGTGATTGGTTCTAGGACCTTCAAGGATAGCAAAATCCAAGGTTGCGCCAGGTTTTTACAGTCAACCAACTGTGCTTCTGAAAAAATAGTAGCACATCAATTTTTGCCTCAAGGTCTGCTTCTTTGGAAATCTAAGCTAAGACACCACTCACCACTATTTGCTTGTCCTTATTACATTGACTGGGACCTCTAGAAACATGCTTGTTTGTGTTTTTGTTTGTTTTTTTTTTGAGCTGGAGTCTTGCTCCGTCACCTAGGATGGAGTACAGTGGTGTGATCTCAGCTCACTACAACCTTCACTTCCTGGATTCAAACAATTATCCTACCTCAGCCTCCGAAGTAGCTGGGATTATAGGTGTTCATCACCACACCTGGCTAATTTTTGTATTTTTAGTAGAGATGGGATTTCACCATGTTGGTGAGGCTGATCTTCAACATATGACCTCAGGTGATACATCTGCCCACCTCAGCCTCCCAAAGTGCTAGGATTATAGGTGTGAGCCACCGCCCCTGGCCTAGAATCATGTTTTAAAAAGGTGGTTATGATAGAGATTTCTTAAATGTCTGAAAATAACTTTATTGGCCTATTCATTCAAATTATAATTTTTATGTATAGACTTATAAATTCAAAGTATTTATACTCTAAAATGTAAAAATTTTTGCTGTGGCTTTAGCTGTGATGAGAATTCTAATGTCGATTTTACTTTATATTTTAAGGGATCATATACTATTCCTTTTAGAAGACATTAGAATTTTCTTTTTGTCGTTAGCTTATTACCTTTATTCTTTTTATTCTTACCTTTAATGGAAGGTATCTTTATATAAGTCTTTTGTTCTATAATATATTCCAATTTTGTTTCTGATATTGTTTTTCCATCTGAAGACTTGAGTCTTCAGTCTGAAAATAAAATATTCTCTGGGGCTTCTAACTTTTAAATTTCTTCCTTTCATTCTTTCCTTCTAATAATTCTCTGGGGACTTGATGTTGGAGTTCCTAAATACATACTTTGTGTCTTTCAAATTTGATATTAACAATTTTCATCTCTTTGTGATTCGCCTCTATAGTCTAGAAAGGTATTTGATTTTAATTTTCGCAGTACTGATTTATTCTTCATTCATTTATTCTGTTGTTTGGCTTTTTCGGTAAGTTTTTAACTTTGACAATGATATTTATTTTTTCTCATACTGATTCTTTTTCATAGTCTCATCTTATTAGTCATATGGTATTAATAGTAACTTCCCCAGTCACTTTGAAAAATTATAATTTTTAAATTTGTGTTTATTTCTTAATATTCCTTTTCTAGGGGCTTATTTGTCCTGTTTATTTTTTTCAGTCTTTCTATTTCCTGCTGTTTATTTTCCATAATGACAGATAAATCTTAATCACTGGCTAGGTTTTGCTTAAGCAATCAGGAGTATTTTTGATTTTTATAGATGGAATGCCTAGGAGTGACAAAACATGCTGAAACAAGATCTCTATCGTCCATTTCTAATCTCCGTTTTCTTATAGGTTCTTTTTATTTTCAGACAGCAATATCATAGTAGCAGAGATGGCCTCTGCCAATTCCAGGCTGGTATAATACCATCTAACAACACCGAAACACAAGCTTTGCTTTTGACAACTTCAGCAAATATTCCAGAAAATAATCTGTTCTGCCTGATTTAGATCACATACCATAAGTTCATTATAAAAGAATTACCAAGAAAATACATGTTAATTATAACACATTTCAGTCCCAAATCAAACATAATACTCTTTTCAAAAATAGTCCTCCCACTCTTATTTCAAACTAAGAGATAGATCTTTTCAAAGTCTTGGGTTATAGAAATCAATCATTTTTTTCCAATGAGATTTAAAAAGTGAATGCTTCTTTTTCAAATTGCTGTCACTCTTTTCCTTGCAACTCAAGGCTTTAAAATTTTGCCTTTTGATATGATATCACAAACAAGTTTTTTTATTAGAATAAATGCCAAGATATTAGATAGTTCTCTTCATAGAACCCAGATGAAAGGGTGAAATTCTGTGAAATTGTAAAATGTTGCCATTTATTTACATCTTCTGTATTTGAGAGTTCATTCCTCACCCTACATGGAATACTTGAACAAAATACAGACTGAAAACTATAAGAAATCACATATTTTTTAAGTATGTTGGTTTATAAGTTCGCATTTATTACAGGGTTTAGGTTAAGTTCTATAAACTTAAAAAGATCATATATAACTTATGACTTCAAAGAATGGTTATTCTGTATAATCTCATCCACTTACAATCAAATCTATAAATTATTCAAAGTTTAAAACATCAGTAGAGTTATAGATTAAATTGTATTGATTTAGGATAGGAGGACTAGCCTATTGGAAAGGGAAATATTTTCAGTACAAAGAGATTGCTACCAACTAGTGAGAAGTTGAAGAAAGAACTGTGGAGATCAGCATGAACCTGGGACAATTGCATAAGGAGAAGAGCTCTAACCTAGAGATAAAAAGCCTATTTCAGAAAAGGATCAAAGTGCTGATGAGAGAAAAACTGCAAAGAGCAAATTGCTGGAGGAGATCATAGAAATAAGCTCTCTCCTCTTGAAATGAACTTGCTGAAATTTTGTTGTACCATTGAAAAAATGCTTTAAATACATCACTGAAGGGTTTCTTCAGAGACTCTCTCTAACAACCAAAAGTTCTTTGGTTGAAAGAGGGAGAAGAAAAGGTTTTATTATGTAATGTGCTATGCTTGCTTTGGAAAACTTTTCAGGTATTGCAACATCTATTGTATACATATACATGCAAAAAAATGGTACACAGGGACACGCCCTAGTAAACAAACAATGCTAATTCAAACGAGGAAAAAAAGTGCATTCTGAGGTGCAGGCTAGAAGATGGATATAATAGAAGGCAGGATACTCTTGACATGATAGATTTAACACTCTGCTTAAGGTGATTGTTGACAGATTCCATAGGTCTGTGTATTAATCCATTTCTGCTACTGTATAAATTACCACAGACTGGGTACTTTATATAGAAAAAAGATTTATTCAGCTCGTTGTTGTTGAGACTGCAAAGTCCAAGAACGTGGTAGTGGCATCTTGTGAGGCCTTCTCGTTGCTTTATTTCATGGAAGAAGGATAAATGAACATCCAAGGCAGAGAGAGGAGAAATTGGGTCAAACCTGTTCTTCTTATCAAGAGCCCAGTCCCAAGATAACTAACCCATTCCTGTGATAGCAGCATCAATCTGTTCTTGAGGCAGAACCCTCATGCTCTAATCATCTTTTAAAGGTTCCATATCCCAATACTGTGATTCTGTCGATTAAATTTCAACGTTGAGTTTTGAAGGGGACATTCAAATGATAGAAGTCTATATTATACAGTAATTTGTAATTTAGCTAATTATGAGCTTGAGCAACTAAAAGCAAAAGGCTAGAGTGTAGAAATAAGCTTTAGGCAGTGAGGTGACACTGAACTTTCATATTTTGTTGTGGCTTTATGTTCTCACAGGTACAGCATACAAAATTCCAGTAGAGTGCTTAAAAATACCCTCTATTTCTTTATAAAAATGACTCTGGAATCAAATCCAGATGCCCGTGGTGGAGCTTTATTAAAAGTATTAATGGTTTTATCCAGAAATTAACAGTTTCAATAAATAAAAAATGAATGTCAAACTATATGGCAACATGCAAATTTAAAGTTATCAATCCTACCATAAGTACTATATGAAAACAAGAAAAACTGATTGTGAACCTGATTCAGCAAATGTTTCAAATAGTACAAAATTTGTTCTTACTGTGAAAGATGAAACTTTAGTAAAAACTGAAAAAAGCAATTAACTTGTAAGTTACAGGAAACATGTAACTTCAGAGGAAAATGTGCTTTTGGAGACATTTATTTTAATAGCTGCGTAAATACACTATGGTCCCATAGTATAGATGCATTTAAAGTCTGAAGGTATCATTGACATTTTTCAGTTATATTTCATTTCACTTTTAAAAATAAAATTCATGCCTCTTGAATTTGAGAAGGTCTCAGAAAGCACTTTACCAGAATTTGAAGGGTGTTCTGTATTCACTTACCATTATCAGGAAGAATTCATAATGTAGTATAAATAAAACATGATTGGAATCCAGGAAATCTGGATTCTAGGCTTGACTTTACCATGGGCTAGATGTGTAATTTAGTTCAGCCCATATGATCTTTGCCTGCTTTGTACGCTTTCTCTTTTAACCGCAGGGAGCGAAGTAGTAAAGGCAGATAGAACTCTTCTAATTCTAAGTTGCTGTGCTTCCTCTGATGTTCTTCGTACACAAAAGAAGTTATCACTGTCCCAAAGTGTGTGCAGATGATTATAAGCCACTTCAGCTGCTCCTCACTTTGCATGTTGGCAGAACTACAACTAAAAAAAGCTTTCCTGCCATGAGATGAGTAAGAGATTGAGATCCATCCACTCTGTGAGCAGACTGGCTTCTCTTCTCTCTGCCATACGCCCTCAGAATGAGTGGGATGTGACTGCCAAGCCAAACTTGATGAAACTGTGTATTTGAACATTAGCCTAAAATACAGAAAAAGTTAAATGCTATTACAACTGCCTACAGTTCCGTCTACCCTTCAACTAAGTATTCATTGATGGGATTCTGTCATTTTAATACATTTTGGTATTCAAATATTTCTGTAGCGTTCCCCCTTCATCCTTTTTATCCTTGAGAATAATGTTTATGGCATTGTCTTTGATCTTTGAAGACATATAAAGAGGAGGAAGTAATGGGTTTGATAATACAAATCACTTATGCTCTATATTCATCTGTGACTTTTGTTAGAATTAAAGAAGAGCAAGAGATCTGGAGCTCATGTCAACGCCATGCGTTTGCCGAAGGTCCCAAGACAGATGTCAAGATAAAGTTTTATGATACATTTAATTTTAAAGGGCAGAGACTTTTATAATGCTTCTTGATAGCTAAGATGTTTAATCACTAAAATAGAATGAGTTTTTCAGTCAGGCTTCAAAAATCCGTTCAGGTCTGACCACATCTGTGAATCTGGGCTGTTCCTGCTGAGCAGATGTGGTTGTTCTTTTCCCCCTCTGTTCCCTGTTCCACAGTCCATTTTGGATACATGCACTGTAGCACCATCACTATTAAATAAAATCTGTGTACTTACCTGTTTACAAATACAATGGAGCAGTATTCGAGGACAGACTTGCTCATTTTTTTTTTTTCTAATCTAAAGGCTAGAAGCCACCTAGCACATAGTAGGTTCTTAGTAAATGCAGGTTGAATAAAGGTGTGAGCCATGCTTCCCAAATTCTAGTTGTACCCTCTGGGATTTCTGTTACAGATATTCAATAGATGATGGTGGTGCTTTGCTCAACAAATTAATTGTCAGAATTTAAGAGATATTGAGGTTGTCTTTCTGAAAATGAGAGAACAATATTCTAGCTAATGTTTATTATATCAGATATTCATATAGAGCTTAATTTTTGACAGGCTGTGTCCTAATTCTTTACATGTATTAACTTATTTAGTCTTTACTCAAACATATGTGAAAGATAGCATTGTGATTCCCACTTTACAGATAAGGAAACAGACACTGAAAGACTAAATAACTTCATCAGTGTCATACAGAAATTGATAGGCCTAGGATTCCAAGGCATGCAATATTGTTTCAGTGTTTGTGTCTTTAACCGTAACGCTGGTTCCTTGGAACTATGCTGTCATCAGCCAGGTAAAACTATGCTTTTAGGATTAATAAAGCTGACAAATAGTTAAGATTGGAGAACATTATTCAGAGGAGTCCTTAGTCAGTGATACTAGTTAATATATTTCATTTGAGGTTGTTTATATTATTTAAAAATAATTAGCTCATGGGGGGTGGGGAGCTGGGGAGAGATAGCAAGGGGAGAAATGCCAGAGGAAGGTGATGGGGAGGAAGGCAGCAAATCACACTGCCTCGTGTGTACCTATGCAACAATTTTGCATGTTCTTCACATATACCCCAAAACCTAAAATGCAATAAAATAAATAAATGGAAAAAAAAATAATTAGCTCGATAAAATAAATACAAATGAAATGCGTTGTTAATCTAAGGTTGCCCAAAGGAATGGAAGAAAAGGAGAAAAAAAGCCAAAAGTCAACATGCACTTGGCCTTTACTGTAAAACATTGTGAATTTTCTAGGTCTCGAAGTTATTAGAGTATTGAACAAATTATAAATATATATTATTTGCTGTATTTTTTTTTAACTGAAAAAAAAAAGTGTTGATAAAGCTGTAAGACTTAAGTGGGCATACCCTGAATTATGGAAGGATTTCTTATTTCTTCAACTTCAGGTTCTTGTTGGTAAGCCCTAAGTATTATAAATTAGTGTATCAGGACTTGACCGGATTTCTAGTAGTTCTAAGTTGAATTCCTTTTAGTGAATAAATTACATCTTATTTACATTGAGTGCTAATTTTTGTTTTGCTTACGAAAACATGAAGTCACTTAAGGTACTCTACATGTAATAATTTTTAAATTTGGAAATTGAAGTAGATATTATTAATGTAGAAAGTTGTTTACTAAAGTTCAATAGATACTGTATTTAGTATAGAAGATTTGCTGCACCATAGTCATCCGTGATAAATTACTTTTCTCTACAAAGTATTTCTCCACTATTGATACGTATTTAGAGTATACGCTAACAAAACTGAACTAATAACTATGATGAAAATGGCATTTGCAGAGGCTGATTAGTTTTTAAACTGCTAAATATAGTATCTAACAATAATGCTATAAAGCACTATGTCTGAAATAAATATTTTAAATTACAGATTATGACTAGAGCAGTGAAATTATAAGATATTATACTGAATTCCATTGAATTCCATTGAGTATAATATCTTGTAATAATTTAAGCTTCCCAATGCATTGAGAATAATAGAATAATTTTCAATATTCAGGAAATCTGAATACTCGGTAAGGTCTCATTCCAGAAAATTCTGGGCAACTACACAAATAGAAACTGTGGGTGTTGTATATCATGAAAATCAACTGACATTTTAAAATCTTCTTGCTTATTTACCTGTTGGCATCTGGCATCTTTCCAACTATTTATTTATTTCTCCTTCTTGTTGTGTGGCTCTTGTAATAATACAGGCTTCTGAAGGGTTTTCTCTGACCTGCCTGCCTGCTGCTTTTTAGTCTGTTTGCCAGTTCTGCAACCTCTACCCAATCCAGAAAGGTAGATATACTTCCACTTTCATAGCCCAGACAGGTTTTTCCTTTGGCAGTTACGTAATTTAACGTCTCCATTTGAATTACTAATTTATCTTTTTCCTGCTTCAAAAATGTTTTAATGAAACAGGTTACAATATCCATGTTCTTGGATAATGTTCCCTGTATAGCCACGCGTAGCTTAATGACAGGGATACATTCGGAGAAATGCATCATTATGTGATTTTGTCATTGTGTGAACAGCAGAGAGTGTACTTACACAAACCTAGATGGTATAGTCTACCACGCACCTAGGCTATGTGGCATAGCCTGTTGTTCCTAGGCTACAGACCTGTGCAGCATGATACTGTCTTACTACTGTAGGCAATTGTATCACAAGGGTAAGTATCTAGACATAAAAAAAAAGTGTGGTAAAAATAAGGCAGGAAAGATTAAAAATGAGCTAGGTATGGTGGCTCATGCCTGTTATCCCAGCACTTTCGGAGGCTGAGGTGGGCATATTGCTTAAGGTCAGGAGTTCGAGACTGGCTTGGGCAACATTATGAAACCCCATCTCTCCAAAACCTACAGAATATTAGCCAGATATAGTGGTGTGAGCGTGTAGTCTTAGCTACTAAGGAGTCTGAGGTGGCATGATCATTTGAACCCAGGAGGTTGAGGCTGCAGTGAACCGTGATGGTGCCATTGCACTCCAGCCTGGGTGATAGAGTGAGACCCTGCCTTAAAAAATACATAAATAAATAAAATAAGAAGATAAGAAAAGATACATCTGTGTAGGACACCTACCATGGATGGAGATTATAGTACTGTTAATTGCTGTGTTTAGTGGGTGAATGGTAACTGAATGTGAAGGCCTAGGACATTGCTGTCCACCACTGCAGACTTAAAAAACACTACACTTAGGCTACACTAACTTTATTTTAAAAATTTCTTCAATAAGAAGTTATCTTAAGCTTACTGTAAGTCTTTTACCTTATAAACGTTTTAAATTTTTTTAACTTTTAGACTCTTGTAATACATTTAGCTTAAGACTCAACAGCACATACAGCTATACAAAAATATTTTCTTTATATCCTTATTCTGCAAACCTTTTTTCTATCTTTAAACTTGTTTTTCTACATTTAAAAAAATTAAAACTGAGACACAACCTACACATTATCTTAGGCCTACACAAGTTCAGGATCATCAAATTTACTGTCTTCCATCTCCCCATTTTGTCCTACTGGAAGGTTTTCAGAGGCAGTAGCATGCATCGAGCTGTCATTCTCTATAATGGTAATGCTTTCTTCAGGAACACCTTTTGAAGGACCTGCCTGAGGCTGCTTTACAGTTACCTTTTAAAAAATATAAGTAGAAGAAATACACTTGAAAATAGTAACACAGTAGCTTATCATCATTATCCAGTGTTACGTACTGTACACACCTGTACCTGCTTTATTTTACATGGCTGGCAGCACAGTCTGTCTGTTTATACCAGTATCACCACAGACACGTGGGGAATGCCTTGTGTTACGATTGTATAGCAGCTATAATGTCACTAGGTGATAGGAAGGTTTCAACTCCTTTATAATCTAATGGGGCCACCACCACATGTGTGTTTCGTCATGGACTGAAAGTTTGTTATGGGGTGCTTTACTACAGTTGATAATGACACCAAAAGCCATTCCATGGCTTAAGCCAGAAATAAGCCAGTCATTCTTTTCTCTTCTTCTTGTCTTTTCACATCAATAACCAATAACTCTGTATTCTACCACTGAATATTCTAACATTTGTTCCATTTCTTTCACTTCCTCTCTGTTCTTCCCTCATGCAAGGAGCAGCTTCTTTAAAGAATAATTTAGAATGACACTGAGAGTTTTACCTCCATACCATCTTACAAACCCTACATACTTTTTATCTCTGTTCACTCCAGTCACCAGTTACCACCAGATGTTGGAGCTCTGCAGTTTATATTATTATTCTAGTCTTATCACTGTATTCCTTTTGATATCCTCTAAGCAGACCTAAGCACCCACACATCTTTCCAACAGCAACTCCTAGGTCACCCTCTCTGTAATCAGAAAGCTCCCTTGTATCTTTAACCTCCTCTTAGAATATTTTTCTTTCATTCTTGCCTTCAGTGAAATCTAGAAAATAACTAGGTTCATTTCTTCTTTTTCATAAGTTGAGGTTGTTTTACTTCTTACTCACCACAGGATCTAGGTATATTTCTTAGAATTTCTTACTTATAATCCATTACTTCCTTGAATTCGTTTATTTGAGATTCATTACTCTGGATAAAATACCTTATCCATCTCATTTCTGCTGTCATCTAACAACTGACTTTTCACCAGGTTTGTTCTTGAAAAACTAAATCTTGATTTCCAGTTTTACTCATGTCACTTTTCTTGATGACTTTAATATGTACAAATCCTGTCCCCTGGCCTCTCAGGTTCCGGACATCCTGTCTTCCAGTGACCTTTACATTTATTATATCACTGCCTTTCCCTTTTATAATAATATTCACAAGCCCTGTTATCACCAGACTTTAAAAACTGAGATCCAAAGTAATCCATTCTGAGGCAAACAACTTTATTTTTATAGCTTCTATCAGATATTTCTATGGCCACAATATCTGGCTTCACTAAGCTTCCCAATGCATTGACTTCATCACTTTTTAAATATCCATCAGCTTCTTAGATCTGCCTTGCTTCTGTGGTCCATAAACGGTTTTCTTTTTTGCAAATATTTTCATTTGCTTGTCTGTTTCTTCCTCTGTTTTACTCACTTAGAAAAAAAGCTAGCTCTGGGTGAACCCTGCCACCTCTCTTTTCTGTGTCTAATGTGAACTCTAAAGCTTGGAGGACATTACCCAACTGAGCCAAGGGGTTCACCTATACATTTTGATTACATATTTAAGCTCATTAACTTAATACATTTTGACTTATTGTCAGCATGGCCCAACAATCATATTATATGACAAGCTGGCTGATTTCCTCACTGTCCGAAATTGTTTCACACCACTTTGTTGGTTATCAAACATTTAATTATTCATTGGAAGCAGAAACTAGTTAGCTTCTCTCCAATTTCCTCTTTCTCCTGGACTCACAAATGGACTACATTTTCCAGAGCCCTTTGCAGTTAGATGTAGCCGTATTCCTGAGTTGCATCCACTGAAATGTAGGCAAATGTTATATCCATCACTTTCAGATCTGACCCATAAGAATATCTTCTACACACCACACAATCCTCTTTCTTCATCTGCTGACTGAATAGAGAAGATTCTGAAGAACTAAAAGATGATGAAGTCACAGGTTGGAAAGACCTGGGTCATGAGTGACCATGAAAAAGATAACTTGTGTACACAATAAATACATCTTTGTTGCTTTGATCTTGTGGAAAAGCAGTGCGTTAAACATTTTGTGCTTTTTTTAAATTTTTAAAATAATTGCTATTATTTATTCCAATTAATCCAATATCCTCTCGTTCTACTGTATTCTCAGACAATGAGCTTGTTACTTAATTCATCAAAAAAACTGAAACCACCAAAATGAGATTCTTTATATTTTCCATCCCAAACCTTGCAGCCTGCTTATACTTGTGTCCATTTTTTCCCTTTTTCCTTTCTTTTGCAACAGAATAACCAGCCCTCCTTCTTTTCAAGGACAATCACTGATAGTCCTCTGGGTCCGTCCTTTGAAACCTTTTCAGAAAGTGTTTTCGCTCAGGTCGTTATCTCCATTATCACCTTCAGTATCAGTGTTCTAGACATATAGAATCCTTCATGTCAGCATAGAAACATTCTCTAGTTTTCAGTACTTGAATGAAAACCTTGCTTTAAGTCTACATGTCCTTTCCATTATGCATTTCTCTGTCTTTTCTCTGTCTTTTCAATAAATTTTCTACATTTATCCTCTTTCTTACATTTACTTACCTTATTTCCATCCATTGGTTTTATAATTTTTTACAGGGTGGAGTGAGGGAACCAGAACATTGTAGAAAAACACAAAGAAGAAAATAATAATTTATATTTCTACCATTGTAGTTAGTGATGTTTAACATTGTGAGGTTTTTTCCTTTTGTGTTTTATATTTTTTACAAATCACTTTGTTTCTGCAAAAGTGGTAAAAACTAATTAATTATAAAGCTTTCAAATCGTGCACAGAAATTATAAGAATGAAAGTTTTGAAAAAATCTGAAAAGCACTCCTTCAGAATTACCTTCATGTACACAAAGAAAATTGTATATGTCATTCTATACATAAACAAATGACCGATAAATATATATTTTTAATTATACTATCTACATTATTTTATATAAAATATTGTTTTCTTTTCATTGAATTTTGTTACCCTTAATTTGTGTTTCTATATTAGTGTTATATACACTGTATATTTATTACTTATTTCTTCTATAGAAATGATCATTCTTAATATTGTTCTGATTTGTTTTTCTGTTTCATTTGGTTTATGTTTACCGTCAATCACTTTGTGCTTATTTTGTGTTTTCCATTTGATCCTTCTCTTATATTGCTAAATTGCTTTGTCCAAATCTTTGACGAGAAGAATTTTTAGGTTGTATATTCTTTGATAATTTTCAAATCTGATATGCCTATGGTCATTATACTTGACCGATACTTTGGCTGGGCATAATCCTTTGGGTCATGCTATTCTAAGAACTCTGTAGAAATCACTTCATTGTATTCTGGCTTTGAAGGTTGCCGAAGAGAACTTTGACATGTCACTGATTTTCTCCTATTATATGTGATTTGATTTTTAATTTAAGATGCCTAAAAAAGCCTTTAAACAAATAATACTTAAATATCAACTTAGCTTATAGTTTGATATTAAGATTTCTATATCAAGTTACCCTGGAGCCCCACATTTTCTTTCAATCTGCAGGTTCAGTTATTTTTTTTTATCAGAGAAATTCTTTTGCATTAAATTTTACAATAACTTCTGTTCTCTTTTGTTTTGTTTTGTTTTTTAGTTGAAGAACAGAAATTACACTTATGTTGGCTTACCTTGTTCTATCCTTTGGGTCAAATTTGTCTCTTTCTAATTTTTTTAATCTTTTTATATATATGTGATGATCTCAAATCCTTTTACCATGTTAGCCATTTTAGTTTTAGCTGAGTATTTTTTGTGTGTTTTCTAATGTATTAATTCTATCATAACAATTTTATCTTCATTTTCCCCTTATATTTGAAATTATAGTCAAATTGTTTTTTATTATTTTACCTTGGATCTTCTATTTTATAGAAATCTTATTTTTTCTAATTTGTTCTGCTATATGAAGCAATTTTAAAGAATTTCCTTCTGTATCTCAAGATATGTTTCCTTATTGGTTGGGCTCTTTTTTTTCTCCTTACTTTATTTCTTAGGTAGCTTTCCCTTAGTATGCTTGCTTAATTGTCATGCCAGTTCCTTGTATGTGTCTCATTTATACAGTGTTGTCTCTGCCTGAACACTCGATTTGTTTAGATAATTGGGATAGTAACTAGGCTCTCTTCACACAGTACTGAGGCCAGCTTTGTTTTATTTTCTCTAAGAGATGTGGTGTAAAGTCTAGAGGTACGTCCTTTATCCAATGATTGTGGGATAGGGAACAAAATGGGAATGAAAGTGGTGGCAGTGTCATTTGCAGCAGGATCTCTGCTTTCTCTGCTTTTCTCTTTTGAGTTTTGCCTGTGTGTGTGTGTGTGTACGCGCGCGCACCATACCAAGGATTGCTTTTCCTAGTTATAGACAATAGTGAATTGAGATTTAATGAGTGTATACAAATGTAAGGGCCCTCATCATGGAAAATAATGCAGCATTCTGAATATAAAATTAGGTTTGAAGTCTTATAAGAGACTCCCATAAGTGAGGGAAGCCTGAGGTTTAAGCTTCCTTAGCCTTCAGTAAATCTTCCTTAACTGGGTCTACTCTGTATCCATGTGACTTCAGATTACTATTCCTATGGAATGTGTAGTGCAGAAGTCTTTTCTTCTAATGAAGTCATCCTCTTTGTTCTCCATTTCTAGTTTACAGCAGTCTTTCCAGATGTTGTTTCCTTTGCTTCATGGTCTGAAGAAGAGAAAATGAATGTGCTACCTTTGGTTGTTTCATTAAAGAATTTGAGATAATGCTCAGGACTCTGCAAACACCATCATGATTTTGGGACATGGGGATAGGATCTGTGCCGTGCTCACTTTTCCCACTCTCTATGAAACCTCAGACTTCTTCTTTTCCACATTTACCGATGTAGGTTGTTATTACCACTTGTTTGGCTACTATTTTTAAATTTTATCTAGGTTTTATTGTATTTCAGGAAAGAAGACACACGTTTTGTGAAGAATTTCTTAGAGAAGCCCTGCACCTTCTCTGCTCCTTTCAAAGGTGCAGTGACCTCTTTCTCTGAAATTGTCTTCCTAGATATCTCAACATAGTTTACCACAATTGTTCACTGGCCTTCTTTTGAAGATTAACCCCCCCGCCTACGCTTCCCTGAAACGGCCTTTTCCTACTTCATTGGCAGACATTTTTGCTGTCTCTCTGTTAGAGTTTTCTTTCTTAATTCTGAAGTAAAGTTTTCTTCAGAGTTCAATCTTACGCCATCTTCTTTTCCTCTACACTTGTTCACTGGCTCAATACTGATTGCATGCTACAGATTTCCAAACTCATGTTTATAGCAGACTCCTCCTTTGAGCTCCAGAAATGAATACCTATCTCAACTTAGATATTTCACAACTATCTGACACTTACCTGAACAAAGCAGAATTTTACTTTCCCTTTCTTAAACTCTACCTTGGATTCCACATGAATTCTTCACTTTAGTAAATATAAATAATAAATTCTATTTTTGCTCATGTATTTACTGTTGATAAAAGACATGCATAAAAGGTATTTATAAATAATATATATGTACAATGCAATGGTTATTAATATGGGTTGTGTATCCCTTATTCGAAATGCCTGGGACAGCAAGTGTTTTGAAGTTTGAACTTTTTCAGAATTTAGAATATTCTCATATATACATAATGAGATATCTTGAGAATGAAACCAAGTCTAAACACAAATTTACTTATGTTTTATATACACCTTACACACATAGCCTGAAGGTAATTTTATATAACATTTTTAATGTTTTTGTGCATAAAGTAAAATTTTGACTGCCTTTTGGCTGAGACCCATCACATGAAGTCAAGTGTGAAATTTTCCACTTGTGGTGTCATGTTGATGCTCAAAAAGTGTCAGATTTTGGAGCATTTTGGATTTTAGATTTCCAGACTAGGGATGCTCCCCCTGTGCTTCCTATGAGCTTAAGAAATAGGCCTAGGCTGGGTGCAATGCCTCATGCCCCTAGTCACAGCACTTTGGGAGTCCGAGGTGGGAGATTGTGAGGTCAGGAGATGGAAATCGTCCTGGCTAACACAGTGAAACCTTGTCTCTACTAAAAATACAAAAAAAAAAAAATTAGCCAGGCATAGTGACAAGTGCCTGTAGTCCCAGCTACTTGGGAGGCTGAGGCAGGAGAATCCCTTGAACCCAGGAGGCAGGGGTTGAGGTGAGCTTAGATCACGCCACCGCACTCCAGCCTGGGCCACAGAGTGAGACTCTTGTCTCAGGAAAAAAAAAAAAAGGAAAAAGGAAAAAAGAAATAGGCCCAATATTAGTGGCTTTGAAATCCCTAGTGTGCTACCTTCAGACGTGTCCCTTTGCCAACTCCCTCCTTGAATCACAATCTTGTCTTCTCTTGATTTTCCTTATAGTGTTTCCATATATATGCAGATATCTGTAAAGTTGTGTGTGTGTGTATCTGTAGGCAGGTAGCTAAATATAACTTTATATGACTCTTCCCATAAATATGTAGACATATAGATAGAGCTAGAATATATATATAGAAATACATATATTTCTAATTTCAGAAAAAATTTAATAACAATATCATAGTGAGTCCTGAAAGTGAGTGACATCAATATGAAAATATGACATATAACAGAGGTACTAGACATCATTGTGGCAAAACTATTGCATAAATGGCACTGGGACAGTTAAATCTGTGCATGGAACAAAATTAAATTTGTTGTCTGTATCACACTATTCATACAAAAACACTACTTACACAAAAACAAGAAACAAGGCTTGGGAAATAGAGGCGGCACACATCAGAACAGAAGTCATATTATCCTCTTATACATGGTGGCCACTGTCTTCACTGTTCAGCCATTATCAAGAGACATCATAAAAAATAAAGAGCAGATAAATTTATGAGGAGAGAAATATGGTTACAAAAAGAAGTGACAGTTGTAAATCAAAATAGAAGCAAAATTGTAAGCCAAACAACTGGTTTAAATGAGAAAGAGAAAATTAAAATTTAAACAAGAGGCTAAAATATAGAAAATTATTAGGGTAAAGATTTAATATTTTAGAATGAAGTAATAATAAAAGTTATGGAAATTTTTTAAAAAGTGATAAAGTTACTATAAATGTAATACTGAAAAGATAAAGACTTAAGAAACTCTTTAAAGAAATGAAATTAAGGATTCACAGAAGGAAAGAAAAAGAAAAAACAGGAAAACATTAGAAAGAGACAAGGCGGCAGGGCGTGGCGGCTCATGCCTGTAATCCCAGCACTTTCAGAGGCTAAGGCGGGAGGATCACAGTCAAGATATCGAGACCATTCTGGCCAACATGGTGAAACCCGTCTTTACTGCAAATACAAAAATTAGCCAGATGTGGTGGCACACACCTGTAATCCTAATCCTACTGAGGCAGGAGAATTGCTTGAACCCAGGAGGCGGAGGTTGCAGTGAGCTGAGGTTGCGCCACTGAATTCCAGCCTGGGTGACAGAGCGAGACTCTGTCTCTGGGGGGAAAAAAAAAAAAAAAAAAAAAAAAAAAGACAAGGAAGGTGCAACACAGGAAGGTTACTGAGCGCTGTCCAGCTTCCTTGTGTACATTGTCTTCTACTATGTACTTCACTGTCTTTGCTTTCTTCCCAGACAGCTGAGGGGCAGAGAATCACAGCCTGCCATTTCTTTATTATATAATGTATTCTATACGAGTCCACAGAAATCTTTTTTATTTATGGTATATACCATAATGTTGCCATTTTACTCTCACTTTTTTTTTGATCACAAGAAAAAAATTCAATTTGTCCATTTCAAATTCCTAAAGTTGTAAGGTTTTTTTCAAGTACAAATAAAACCCATGCCATACTGAGACAGAAAGCTTTTTACAGTGTAGTAAGCATAATTTATGTATTTAATGGGCAAGTATTTGCTCCCCAACGCTTGGGAGCAAGAAGTACCCTATTATTATTATTTAAAAACAAGTTTTACTCTGATTTCCAATAATGAGGATCTTTGGGGCTTATAAGGTTCTTGAAACACAGGTGAAGATTTGGTCCTTAAGCTGTGGTAAATTCCATTGCTGTTTTCTCTCTTCTGTTACTGGTGAAGAAGATAAGTCCTCCTCCAGGTTCTTGGCGTTTTGAACCAAGATTTGAACAAAATGCACTAACAAAGTAGTGAAAGAATGAACCAACAAAGGCATAGATTTATTAAAACAAAAGTACATTCCACAGAGTGGAAGCAAGTGGCTTACCAGCCCTGGTTACAGAATTTTCTGCGGTTAAATACCCTCTAGAGGTTTTCCATTGGTTACTGGGTTACAGTCTATGTAAATGAAGACCTGCCATGTGACCAGTCTGGTTGTGGGAGGCAACCAATCAGGTTGAAGTGAAAGATGGAGACGGCTTGTGATCAGTCTGATTGGTTGCAGGAGGGGACCAATCAGAGGTACTTTCCATTTTTCATCTGTAATGCAGAAAGGAGGGGGGTTGCAAAAGGAGTGGCCTCTGAGCCTGTTGTTACTTAGGCATGGAGAGGTGGGGTTTTCCTTTTCATCGAGTTCTAGGAAGTCAGCGTGAATTGACCTTAGGTTCCCTGCCTCCAGACCCTGTTCCGCTGCACTTCCGCTGCATAACCAATGACAGTCTCCTACTGTTTCTGTCAAGCAATGCTACCTCTGAGATGCTCAGAGATGAGTGTCCCTCAGAGCTGACTTAGCCACAAAGGAACTTGCTCCTGCTCTCACGTGCTGTTTCAGAGCCAGGCTTCTTGTGTGTCCTGTTTCCACTTCCTCTCTGGCCTGCTGAAGACAAACAGTGTCTGTATATATTACCATTCAGTATGTCATTACTGAAGAGCTACACCAATCTCAAAAACCCCTTGAAAGAAAAATTCTAGGTTGGCTTTGACCCTATACATTCTATGATACTTCTTGATTGCAATCTGAAACGGCACCTCCGTTTTCCAATCCACTTGCAGTGATAAAAACTTCACAAAGTAACGGTTTCCTGTCCATTTCCCTGTGGGCTACATAGATTCTAGCAAACTTCTATACTCAGCCAAATCGTGAAAAGATTTTATTTAGAAACTCACACTCATAAAGGAAAACTTTCCTTCTATCGGCTGGCTTTGTTTGTCAGTGTCTCCTTGTAGCAACTGACTCAGCTCTAGTCTGACAGAACTCAAATGAGGCTTCTATTGGCTCTCTTATAACATCTTAGCTCTTTCGTTGTTCCGTGTTAGAAAAGATTAGGGAAAAAAAAAGAGAAAAAGCAATGACATTTACCCCCTGGGGTTTTGAGAACAGTCTGAAACTTTGAAATTTTCATTTTTGTTCTAGAACAATTTTCTGGGTGATAAAATTTTCATTTAATTCAGGTATTTTCTTCTTCCGTAGAATGTTGCAGTACCTAAAACCTACTTTGTGGAAGATACTGGTCTGCTAAAAAAAGGTTGCTATTGTTTCATTCTTTAGAAATACTTAAATAAATGTTTTCAGTTTCTCCACAATTCTCTTAACATCCGGAGCCTTAAACAGGAAGATGAGCCTACAAATCAATGATCAGTTGGTAATTTCTTTTCCATAAGTCACAAAGTCAATTACATTAAGTTCTTACATTAAAATGTACTGTTCTAAAATAAAAAAGTTAGTATTGCTTTTATGTTCACAGGGCATTTCTATTTTTGTAAATAACATAGAATAAACACTGAGAATTATGTCACTTTTTAGTCATTGGGATTGAAGTTTTATCCTGAAGAAATCACATAAAAATTCTTCAAATACAAGTTGGAATGAGAATATGTACTTCCTAACTCAATTATGGAAAAATTCCTCAGTTGCCTGCTTGTACACTAAACACAGCCATTCTTGGATAGCACTTTTCTTTTACTTTCTTATTCTATTAGCACTATTTTTGAAGTTTCTGACCTTCACTGCCAGTGAAAGTTCTTTTGATGCCAGTCTTTGATCCATGTGCATTGTAATTCAGATGGAAAGTATAGCATATATCTAGCTTGAGAGTAGCAAAGATATTTATACATTTGAAAAAGTTTACTGGTCTTGGCTAAACTTTTAAGCTTTCAAAAACAATATGCTGGAAGTTAAATGTGCAATATAATAATAGTGGACATTGTAGTTATGCATGGCTGAATATATTTTATACTTCTTCAATAGGCTGTTTTTCATATATGATATCCTATAAAAATCTGAAATATTTTTTCTTTGCTTTCTGTATTTTCTTGTATGCAGAGAATGACTCTTTCAACCCTTGCCTCTGCTCACTATATAACTTTGCCTTTTATTTTAAACAAGCCATGAGGTGACATCATCTCTTAGCACAGACAACAATTTATCCTTTTGATGTAGAGAGGTTCAGAAAGTTAGCCACACTAAATATGGTTTTGGTTTTTATTATATAACAAATGCCACAACCTATATTGACAGCAGAGTCACATCTCTGTACTGCAGATAGAAAATGAGAGAATTGGAACTTGCTGTGCTAAACTGCTGAGATCACCATCATACATTATTAATTAAAATAAATAAGAAATAAAAGAAAAATGACTTTTGCTCTTGCTATTTGAAAGGTCTGTAGTGCATTATCTAGTCATCAATTCAATTTCTTTTACCACATCATGCACCAAATTTATACTATGTGGGTGCCAAAATTCTCTCTATGACCTTGTCACTTTAAGTTGTCGTAAATTCTCCCCCGCACCCAAGTATCTATCTCATATTCAGTAGAAACTCCCTTCCCTGAATCTTATATTTACAATCACAGAGCCTACGAATAAAATCCAAGCTGCTGGCATCAATGGGTTATTTCAGAATAACTAAAAAGAATATGAGCAAATCTGTCACTTGGAAAACTTAAACTGCATTCCATGTTTTGTTGGGTGACCTTGAAAGAAACACTTAGGCTATATCTACTAGGTTCCAAAACGTAAAGCTGAGGTGATCAATTGAGTAATCAATTTTAGAAGGAGGAGGAGGAGGAAGAGAAAGAGAAAAATGAGAAAGATAGAAGGAAAATCAATTTTTTGAAAATATCAAATATCTTAAAAAGAATTTCTTAGATATAAGACTAAAATAATCATCACCCAATTAAAAAATGGGGAAATCAATCTACCATGTAATCTTTTATAAATTGAAAATGCTTCTACAAATTCATTGCTAGTCTTTCCTTTAAAAAGAAGCATAATTTCTGTACTCTTGAATGTGGGCTGGACTTGTGACCTACTTTTAACAGCTAGAATATGCTGGAAATCTTGCTATGTGATTATAAAAGGCACAATAGGTTATAAAAGGGATCGCTCTTGCTTGGCTGCAGTTCTTTTGCATCACTTTTGAAGGATGCCAGTACTTTTAAACGATGCCAGTTGCCATATTGTGAGGACACTCAACTTCCTTGAAAAAGGTTATATGGAGACGAAGCAAGGCCTTACAACAGCTAGTGTTGGTTTACCAGTCATATAAATGAGTCAGCTTGGAACTGGATACTTCTTCCCTAGATATTCAGTTGACTGTAGTCTTAACCAACATCAGACTGCAACATCACTACAAACCCAAAGCCAGAACTGCCCATCCAAACTACTCCAGAATTTATGACCCATGAGAAATAACAAATGCATATTGCTGTTTTTAGATATTAAAGCTTTGGGGTAATATCAATAGCTACATATCAATAGATAATTAATATTTGGTCACCATATTAATATTTATTTACAATCTACTCTTTGAGTTAAAGATGAAGAGAAATGTCTATTATTTTATACACCCTCTGCTACCAACCTGGTTCTTACAGTCCTCCACTTCAGTTGCAAAATTAAAAATGTTTAATGGAAGCACACATAGAAGTTAGTGTTAAAGATGGGTTTTAGCTATGATGGTGTAAGCACTCTCAAGAATAATGCTTATTTCAATCTTAAAACTATAGTTTTTCCACAAATAGTTTACATTTTTCTTCTCATTTTATTTAATGTTATACCACCTTTTTTGGTATATTATGCATTTTTCCTTTCATCATTCTTTTCTATGGTTTATATTAATTATATATTAATAATAAATCAGTTATAATGCTGACCAATAAATTTCTCAGTAATGATTGAAAGTTAGGAAACTGCTGTCCTTTGGGAATGAGAGAAGATAATTTTTGTAATACTTTTTGTTTGGTATAAACATTTATTTTGTTTCATTCTTTGAAATGCATTCTAATATAAAAGCAGAATTTATTTATACTATTAATTTAGAGCTCCAAGTTTTTAACTACATAAATAAAATTTTCACATACCCTGAAGCAGATTAAGTAGAAAGAAAAGTTAATGTATAAAAAAAATTTGATTATTTACCTTGTTGGTAGGCTACTATATTGGAAATTTGGAGTCAGGACTTTCACATTTATATGATATGACCTCAGTTTATATCAATGAAAAATTGAAGCCCAAATAAGTTAAGCAAATAGTGGAGTAAATAATACTAGAATGGAAATTTAGTAGAGTGTTCATTCCACTTTCTCTTGTTGCTTCTTGTTTTGAAAATATTTTTATTAGCTTGCCAAATTTTCATGTTTAACCAGAGTCACTATCTTATTGTCAAAACTGTATACCGTCATTTTACTTCCCATTTGACTAGGCTATGGAACACAAACTTTTCTCTATCGTAAAAACACTATGGAGCTATAGAAGTAGAAGGAACTCCTAAAGCCAAAGACTGTTTTGACTCTTTCAGCCTGGATTGCTAGTGCATGGCTCCAGGTAAATGATTAATGCAATTGAACTCAGCTACAGTTCAGTCATGTCTGGATGTGTATAGGTTGTTTCACCTCTATATCTGTATTCCTGAATATATAATCAAGTTACTAAAGAATAGCAAATACAGAATTGATTGTTGTATACACAGTTGCTCATCAGCCAACTTACCCACATTCTCACGTTCGGTAAACAGTCTCTTCACTTTCTTGCTCCTATAGTCATCTCAAGTGGCTGAGGTTTGCCCCTTCACTGCATATTCATCTCCCAGAGATGAAGTAGGTCTCCGTACTCCTCATTATGGTTGGATGACAATTATATCAGTCAGTTCTCACACTGTTATAAAGAACTTCCTGAGACTGGGTAATTTATGAAGAAACGTTTAATTGACTCACAGTTCTACAGGCTATATAGAAAGCATGGCTGGGAGGCCTCAGAAAAATTACAATCATGGCAGAGGGGGAATCAAGCATGTCTTAACATAGTGGAGCAGGAGAGTGTAAAAAGAGGAAGGGCTACACAATTTTAAACAATAAGATCTTGTGAGAGCTCATGATCATAACAGTAAGGGGAGATCTGCCTCAAGATTCAATCACCTCTCACCAGGTGCCTCCCCTGAAGTTGAGAATTCCAATTTGACATGAGATTTGCACAGGAACACAGAGCCAAAACATATAAACAACTCTCTTATCTTGCTTTTAAAAGCATCCAGTTTTTCATCTGAAAATTCCATGTCATGAGGCTATCCTATCCAGTGTCCCTCCTTGCTGCAGTTGGTATCTATAGTAGTCCATTCTCACATTGCTATAAAGGCAATACCTAGAACTGGGTAATTTATAAAGAAAATAGATTTAATTGACTCACAGTTCAGCACAGCTGGGGAAGCCTTAGGAAACTTAAAATCATGGCAGAAGGCGGAGGGAAAGCAAGGCACCTTCTTGAGGTGGCAGGAAAGAGAAGTGTGGAATGAAGGGGCAAGAGCCTCTTATAAAACCATCTGATCTTTTAACAACTCACCCACTATCATGAGAACAGCATGGAAAAACTGTCTCCATGATCCAATGACCTTCAGCTTTTCTATTCCTAGACAAATAGGGGATATCGTGATCAGGGGAATATGATTCAAGTTGAGATTTGGGTGGGGACACAACTAAACCGTACCATTCCATCCCAGGCCCTCCCAAATCTCATACCCTTTCACATTTCAAAACCAACCATGCCTTCCCAACAGTCCCCAAAAGTCTTAATTTATTCCAGCATTAACCCAAAATTCCAAGTCCAGAGTCTCATCTGAGACAAGGTAAATTCCTTCTGCCTATGAGCCTATAAAATCAAAAGCAAGTCAGTTACTTCCTAGATACAATGGGGGATAGGCATTGGGCAAATACATTTATTTGAATTAGGAGAATTGGCCAAAACAAAGCTCATGAAAGTCTGTAATACGGTGGGGCTGTCGAAGCTCCAAAATGATCTCCTTTGACTCTTTGTCTCACATGGAGGTCATGCTGATGCAAGAGGTGGGTTCCCATGGTTCTTGGGCAGCTTTGCCCCTATGGCTTTGTGGGGTACAGCCCTTGTCTCAGCTGCTGCTTTCATGGGCTGGCATTGAGTGTCTGGCTTTTCCAGGCACACGGTGCAAGCTGTCAATGGGTCCACCATTCTGGAGTTTGGAGGGTGGTCACCTTCTTTTCACAGCTCCACTAGGTAGTGCCCTAATGGGGACTCTGTATGGGTGTTCCCAAACCTCAATTCTTGACTTCTGTGTACCCTCAAACTCAACACCGTGTGTAAGCTGCCAAGGCTTGGGGGTTTCACCCTCTGAAGCAATGGTCTGAGCTGTATGTTTGCCCCTTTTAGCCATGCTGGGGTGCAAGGCAGCAAATTCCTAGACTGCACAAAGCAGCAAGGCCCTGGGCCTGGCCCACAAAATCATGTTTTCTTCCTAGCCTTCCAGCCCTTTGATGGGAAGTTCTGCCGTGAAGGTCTCTGATATGCCCTGGAGATATTTTCCCCATCGTCTTGTGATTAACATTCAGCTCCTTATTACTTAGGCAAATTTCTATAGTGGGCTTTAATTTCTGCCTGGAAAATGGATTTTTCTTTTTATTGCATTGTCAGTTTGCAAATTTTCCAAACGTCTGCTCTGCTGCTTCTTCAGTGCTTTGACGCTTAGAAATTCCTTCCATCAGATACCCTAAATCATCTCTCTTAAGTTCAAATTTCCATTAATCTGTAGGGCAGGGGAAAATGCCACCAGTGTCTTTGCATAGCAGGAGTGACCTTTACTCTGGTCCCAATAAGTTTGTCATCTCCATCTTAGACCATCTCAGCCTGGACTTCATTGACCACTATCAGCTTTTTGGTTGAAGTTGTTCAACAAGTCTGTAGGAACTTCCAAACTTTCTCACATCTTCCTGTCTTCTTCTGAGCCCTCCAAGCTGTTCCAACCTCTGCCTGTTACCCAGTTCCAAAGATACCACATTTTCAGGTATCTATCGCAGTTCCCCACTACCGTTACCAATTTACTATATTAGTCCTTTCTTACACTGCTGTAAAGATACTACCCAGAACTGGGTAATTTTAAAAGGAAAGAGATTTATTTGACTCACAGTCCAGTATGGCCTGGAAGGCCTCAGGAAACTTACAGTCATTCCAGAAGGTGAAAGGGAAGCAAAGCACCTTCTTGACGAGGTGGCAGAAAGGAGAAGTGCTGAGTGAAGGGCAAAGAACCCCTTATAAAAATCTTCAGAATTTCTGAGAACTCACTATCACAAGAACAGCATGGGGAAAAATCATCCCCATGATTCAATTCCTTCCACCTAGTCTATTCCTTGACACGTAGGGATTGTGGGGATTACAATTCAAGATGAGATTTGGGTGGGGACACCAAGCCTAACCTTGTGTCTAACTGTGATATCACTTGCATATGTTTTTGTCCACAGCCCCTGGCTCCTAACTCCCATAGCTCTTTGTTAAAGTGTTGGGGTGCTTTAGGCCTCAGAACACAGAATCCCTGTCTCTGATCTTCTCATGCCCTCCTTTCACTGGCCCAAAGTGGGATTGTAATCTGACTGGGGGTCTTTCAAGAGAGGGTCCTGCTCCATATCTTGGAGGAATAAATGCTGTAGAGAATGGCCAAGAAGCATGTATTTTTAGAGAGGCCTTTCTCAGCTGAGATCATGTTCTTTTTTTGTCCTAGTACATTTCTACATGGTTGTCAGTCATGACTGTCCAATGAAGTTTCATTAGAAGGCCATAGAGGACTGAGTTTGGAGAGCTTTTGGATAGTGGTGCACATGAAGTTTCCTGTAGGGTGGTGTACCCAGAGACAGCATGGAAGCACATGCCCCTTTCTTCACATCTTGCTCTATATGTCTCTTCATCAGTATCTTTTGTGTTAAACTGGTAAATTTAAGTAAATGTTTCCTTTTGTTTTGTGAGTCACTCCAGTAAATTAAACCAAGGTGTTGTGGGAACCCCAGCTTGATGCCAGTCACTGAGAAGTTCTGGAGGTCCAGAATTGTAATTGGTGTCTGGAGGAAGGGCTGTCTTGGGGACTGAACCCTCAACCTGTAGGATCAGACGCTATCTCCAGTTAGATAATGTAGGAATTAAGCTGGAAGACACCCAGTTGGTCTGCTGCAGAATTGATTGCTTGCCTAGTGATGGCAAGAATCCAATATCTGGTCACAGAATTTTTCTTCTCTGTTGATGATTATTGTTGTGTTGAAAGGATAGGAAAAATCCCTTTTTAATGTGTTTGAGTTTTTTCCAAACACTGATTCTCTTGTCACTTTGTCTTATTCCCTCAAGCCATTAGCTCCTTGTTTAGGGTCACTTTCTCCACCACAATTCCTGCCATAATTATTAAGAATTCCAATATCTATTTAGATGATATTTTCTCCTTTCCTTCAATATTTGTGTCCCCAGCTACTCACTTGCAAGATCACATCCTAAAACTTGTCATTATCAGTACCTGCTGTTCCTCTAAATTTTATTAACAAGTACCCCATTCTCTAACAACCACTTCCTATCTTTCCACTTCACGTAGTCTAAAACCCCAACTCCAACAATCTGTTTAACTCATGGGCCTATAGTCAATTGACCAACCACTTTTTATTATCCTCTAATAGTAAGAACCCTTCTTCTTATTTCTGTTTCTCTTCTTATATGCTTAAATTCCATTTTTATTAGCTGCAACCACTCTTTGGCCCGTACACTTATCTCCCTTGACTTTTCACTCACTTTCCTGTACTCTCTTGGCAAAGCCAGCGTGTGTCACATATATATCCAACTTGTCTCCCTTCTACTTCTGCCCAGTAGAAAGCTGGCTAGAGAAAAGCACACCACATCACTTTAAACATGACCGCAAATTTAAAGTGAGCTTTTAATGATGCCTATAATTCACAAGGTGGTTTCCTAATCCAGTCACTCTCCCATTTTCTTTGATGACTATTTCAAATTGTCTTTCCTGTCTTCAAATCTTCCTCACCTGCTCCTTTATGCTCATTCTCTGTCCATGACCTGACATGGTATTTTTCTGAGAATACTGAAGCACTCAAAAGAGAATTACAGAAAGCCTCAGCAAACACAATTGCTTAATTATTATCAGTGCCTGTGAACTGTGTGTGTTGCTGAAACCTATCTTTACTGTAAGCACTGGACAATTCTTCCATCTATGTGCCAGTTTCTGTGTGCCCACACAAGCATATTGCTTAAGAAAATCTTCTCTCTTTGCTATATCTTTGTTTCTTTTCTCTCTACTGAAATTGTCCTCATAAATCAAATTTTTCTGTGTATCTCCCACCTTAAAATAATTCTCCTTGGATCTTCACCTCTCCCTGGTTACCACACTGGATTTTTTCATTACTTTGGAAACTTCTCAAAACAGTTGTCACCAGCACTCTCTAAGTTCCTTGCCATTGTTTTTCTTGAATTTACCATGTTCAGGCTTTCATGCTTACAACCACATTGAAATTACTGTTGTCACAGTTACCGATGACTTCTGCCTTGTACCTGTTCTTAGTCCCATATTTGGCCTATCAACAGCATTCGACAGGGTTGAAGGGCCTTTTGTCCTGCAGATGCTGTCTTCTCTTGGCTTTCAGGATACCCCACTGTCATGGTTTTTCTTCCGAGTTACAGGTTGCTTATCCTCAAGCTCTTTGGCTGATGCCTCTTCTACTTGCCTACCTAAAATGAAAGTGTTCCAGGGTTCCGTCTTTTGTTTTTAATTCATACTTTAGCTTTAGGTTTAATAAAATATCAACTTTAAGATAATCAAATGTTGATTAATCCTAAATGAACTTAGATATCATCCTTGAATTTTGAACTTGCATAATTGACTGCCTATTTGACATTTTTACCTGGACATTTAATGGACCCCTCAATATTAACATATTCAGAAATAAATTCCTTATATTCTTTACAAGCTGATTTTTCTTCAGTCTTTCTCATCACTTACAGACATTTCCATCCTTCCAGTTGCTCATGCCAAAATTCCTTGAATCATCCTCTTTCTCTAATACCATAAATCAATCTGTCAGCAAATTGTTTTGGCTCTGTCTTCAAAATACATCCAAAATCTGATCATTTCTCACCATATCTTCCTTTAACACCTGTCCAATCCAGTTCCATCATTCTCAAGCCTCTTCAGCAGTCACCGGCATCTGCCATAAGCCCCTTCGATTTGTTCTTATGACAACTGTCCATATCTTTTTAGAAACATAAATTGGATCAGATCAACCCTCTGCTCATGATTCTTCAAAGGCTTTCCATCACCCTTCAAGTAAAACCCAAGTTACTGGAAAAGATCTAGACTCCTGTTAAAACCTCTGGCCTTACCTATTACAATTTCACCTTGCTCACTTTGCTCCAACCACAATGACCTCCTTACTCTTCTTTAAACAAATTGGACATGTCTCTACATCAGGGCCTCTGCACGGGATGTTTCCTCTACTGACACTGGCACTTGGTATTTACATGGTGTTTTTTTTTTTTAATTCCACCAGATCTTCGCTTGAATGTCACTTTGTCCGTGAAGACTTTTTGGCAAATCTATTTAAGACTACCTACAATCCTTCTCTTCTTTGGTTTTCCTTATAACACTGTCTATTATGCTGTGTGTTTTATACAGTTTATTTAGGGCCTGTACCCGCTCAGTGAACTAAAAGTCTTGTGAAGGTAGAGATTTTCCTCTTTAACTCCTTTATTTCTAGCACCTAGAATAGTCTTTGATACAGAGCATAAATAATAGTGGGATTTCTGTTATTAGTGATATTACACGAAGGAATAAATTGAGTAATATGAGCTGAATTAACATAATAAAATTTTTTTTACATCCATAATGATATGAACATGTACTAGAAAGTGTGTTGCTTTTAAGTCTTTGTTGTATTTAACATGGGGTGGTTTCTAGCACAGGTCCAGAGATGAACAAGAGTGGAAGATCTAGAATCTTCTTATATTGGATAGATAGGGCAAGCCAGCCTGACCATGGTTAGGAGGGGAAACTTGAGGACAATTAATAAAGATAAGGAAGGCCTGTTTTTTTTTTTTGTTTGTTTGTTTTGTTTTTCCTGTGGGTTCAGCCTAAACAGAGCAAATAAATATAGTACATATGCGTGCATCAAGGCATGGAAGACAATTTTAGGAGCTACACATATGTCCAGTAATTCAGACCAAGAAAAATGGACACAGTCTTAAAGGCAGATAAAAATACACAAGGAGGACCCAGGTTATACTTTTTATAGGTGCTGAGGACTAGCAATTTCTAACATGGACATAGCTCTTTACTGATTTCAAAGATGTTTTTGCATGAATGCCCTCATTTGATCATCGTAATGCTTGGAACAAGGAAAAGACTCATTTCAGTTTTACTGAAATGAAATTTAGAAGCTGTGTGCCATGTTCCATGTCACATGTCTTCAAATGAGTAGAGCTAGTGTCTTTGCCAGTCTCCTAGTCCAAAGCATTTCCCTTTGCAACATTCCATACATTAATCCAGGAATCCTGATAGGCTTGAATGTACACAGAGAATGGCCTTCATCTATTTTGCATGAAGTTGCTGTCTAGCCTTTGCACTGGGGCCTTCTGTTGCAAGATGCCATGGGCTATTTCATGTGGACAAATCCTTTCAGAGAATCAGCGCTCCATAATTATTCAAGAAGGGGTATATTAGTCATCTAATAAACATAATTTATCCCACAACTTAGTGGCTTAAAACATTAATAAGCATTTATTATCATTCAGCTTCTGTGGATTATGGATTTGTGAGTAGAATTGTGTAATTCTGGCTTAGAGTCTGTTATGAGGTTATAATTAAGATATGGGCAACCACCTGAAGTTGTCATTGGGCGTAGAGAATCTACTTTTAAGGTTGCTGATTCGTATATCTGGAGTGGTGTTGTTGGCTCTTGGCAAAAGGCTCATTTCCTTGACATGACACTTCACCCTAAGGCTTCTTAACTATCCTTAGGTAATAACAGCTGGCTTCCCTGTGATAAATGATCCAAGATAACAAAGTGGAAGTATCAACGTCTTTTATGAACTAGCTGAAGATATCACATGCCATCATTTTTGCAGTGTCCTGTTGATTATACAAGATTGCTCTATTTAATATGAGAAGATACAACACAAGGGTGTGACTATCAGGAGATGAGCATCTTCAGGGATCATTTTGAAGGCTGACTGCCACAGCTGCCCACAAGATAACCTCTTTCCAGATTTCTATCAAGAGCATTATATTTATGAAAGGATGGGCATGAATGATGAGACCGAGATAAGAGAACTTTTCTAAAGTTATTAGTTACTTTAACTCAGAAAAATAGCTTCCAGTTCATACTTTCTTGCCTGCATTCAAAATAAACCTCAGCATTCAATTTTTCAGGAAGCTTTGCCACATCAATTAGTGTATAAGCAAAATAGTGAGAAGAAGGAATCTTTCTATTCACATAATAATAAAACATCTATTACTGGTAGTCTAAGAGTAATAATGGTTGCATAATCCTCATTAATTTAACATTAAATATCCAGCAAACATTACATCATCACATAGGTCTTGTTGATATAGCACTATCAGTTCAACTGTTTTCTAATCAATTTAAATGTATTTTTTACTTGAGATGGTGGTGAAACCCATGTAATCTGTAGATTTACAATGTAATTTTTATATTGGAGGTAAAAACAAACATGATCCAATTGAATGGGATTGATTGTACTGAGAATTTCATCACTCTTAGGGAGTTAGTATTGTTTTGTATTTGTTAACAGATAAGAACATGTTATGTATATTAGCAAAACAATTTGCTTCAGATCAAGCAATAAAAATATACAGTAATCATAATTTTAAAGTGTCACGTAAAATTTAAAATAGTCTCATCCAATAGTTAACCCAATAACCCTTCTTTCAGCTTGGCTAACTGGTGAGCATCTAGACCAGCAGTCAGCTAGCTTTTTCTGTGAGCAGCTAGATAGTGAATATTTTAGATTTTCAGACTATAAGTTCTTCTGCAAACTACTAAAATTTGTACTTGTTTTTGAAAACAGTCAAGTAATTCATAAGTTAATGAACATGGCTGTGTTACATACAACTTTTCTTATAAAAACAGGGAGCAAACTGGATTTGACCCATGGGCCATAGTTTGCCAACCTCCAATTTACATCATGGATCAGTGTATGACTCTAGTCAGCCCTGTGCTTAACAGCAAAAGTACAGGGGGCACTTTTTCTTTTCTTCTCCCTTAAAAGTGTTTACAGATCATTTTAAATATTCTGAAATTTACAGAGGAATGAATGTGAAGCCTTTGATCTAGCAGGACTGTCTCTGCACACTTCTCACCGTTTGACCTTTCCATTGATCTTCGTAGTGCTTCAAATACAATGATAGGGACTCTTTAGAATCCTGGGATATCATGTTTCTGGACCACAGATAAAACTTCTTAAAACAGTCAGTGCCCTCTTTCAGAGTCCTCATCTATTTTTGACTAAATTCAGCCTGGCAAGTGAAGAGTTTGTCAGATGCTACTGGGACTCTCTTGGAATACTAATGAAGTAAGATTCCTTCATCTGTAACACATCTAACTGACAGAAGATTACTATTCAGAATATGTAAAAAAAAAAAAAATGTTTCTAGAGATCTATGGAAAAGAACTAACCAGCAGATTGATGGGCAAAGATAAGATTACAAATACACAGAAGAGGAAATTTTCACAATAAACCTATTTAGTAATCAGGGAAGCCCTGTAATAATTATATGGACATATGTAGCTACTTATGATAAAAATTTCATGTTTATCATTCCCTGGAGACTCACGTATAAGAAGCTGATGCAAAATTGTGTTACAGTGTTTTCAGTTATATTGGTCACTCTAGTTGTTATTTTTTAAAATTCTTTTTTTCTATGTATTTCTTTTTCTGAGAATTTAAGCTCCAGCCATCAAATTTCATTTCAATCTCTTCTTTAATCTGATAGATAGATGATAGATAGATAGATACAGAAACTTTGTCACTTCTATATTTTTTTATTTCCTCTTCAAAATCCTAATTTCCTGTAATGAAGAGTTTGAAACCATCAGCAGTACCCATATGACTTCCAGTTTCTTATCACAAAAAGATACATGTTTCACTTGTCTTCTAGATACATTCTAACCTTCAGCACTGTAGAAACTCAATACGTATTTGTTAGATTGAATTGAAATGCAGAATTTTCATTTTGTTTTAATGTGAAATCGTAAAAGCAGGCAGCAGTGAGTGGGGTTGATAAAGACTGTTTTCCTTATAGCCATGTTACACTACATATGTTAAGTAACCCTCATCAATGGGTAGTTTACAAGCCAGTTAGTATGAGAATTGGTAAAAATATTCTTCATCTCTACCATCACCTAGTGTCTTTTTTTGAGTTTTTTTTTTTTCCCTCCCAAGGCGTAGATTGCAGCATTGCAAATTAATATGAATGGATCACGAAATCAATTTATAATCAACATTAAAAAAAATAAGGTGGTATCTTAGTCTGCATTTCCCCCTAAAAAAGTCAATGAGTCTAGAGTACTATGCAAATGGTTTATATGAATTTGATCCTAACGAATTGCAGTTGGGGACTGAAAGTAGTGAAGCTGGGAAGAAGGAAGCAACAATCCACAGGTGTGTTATTCTGTTGTTATTCTGTGCATGAGACTCCACTGCTGTAACTGAAAAATTGTCAGTTGTGTGCTTCAGAAAAAGGAAAGAGAGGAATATTTTTTTTCAATGACTCCAGTCCCCTAACAGTCAAGGAGTGCTCCAAAATATATTATTTACCTTACACTTATAGTTTTCTGCAGTTATCAGAATGGTTGATGGCATTCTTATCTAGGCCTGAGCAGGAGTGGGTGAGAAGCTTCAGGGCAGAATGCAAAAAATACGTGATGCAGCTGGGGCACATCCTACCTCCTGGATGTGTAAAGGCAGTAGCAAATATCTGGAGCAGGGAAGTTGCTCCAACACAGGTGAAAGAGAATAGAATAGGATGGGATGAGACAAGATAACACGGAAATTGTAGCTTTCATAATCTCCACGTGTCATGGGACGGATCTTGTGGGAGGTGTTTGGATCATGGGGCAGTTCCTGCATGCTGTTCTCTTAACAGTGAGCGAGTTTTCATGAGATTTGGTGATTTTATAAGGGGCTGTTCCCCCATTTGCTCTGCACTTCTCCCTCCTGTTGCCATGTGAGGAAGGACATTTTTGTGTCCCCTTTTATCAAGATTGTAAGATTCCTGAGATCTCCCCAGCATGTGGAACTGTGAGTAAATTAAGCCTCTTTCCTTTATAAATTACCCATAGCAGGTATTTCTTCACAGCAGCATGAAAATGGCCTAAAACAATGGGATAGATAGGTTGGAAAATAGACTGTGTCTCACGTGATAAGTGTTATTTCATGAAAATTGTATCTTACCTCTTTCTCTTCTCGTGTGTGTGTTTGTGATGGTGTGTGAGCATATGTGTATACGTTACTGGGTGATGAAGTTGGATATATATCTTTCTTTTTCTTTTTTTGAGACAGAGTCTCGCTGTGTCTCCAGGCTGGAGTGCAGTGGTGCCACCTCGGCTCACTGCAACCTCTACCTCCCATGTTCAAGCAATTCTCCTGCCTCAGCCTTCCGAGTAGCTGGGACTACAGCCCAGCTAATTTTTGTATTTTTTAGTAGAGGCAGGGCTTCACCATGGTCTTGACCTCTTGACCTCGTGATCCGCCTGCCTCGGCCTCCCAAAGTGCTGGATTACAGGCGTGAGCCACCGCGCCCAGCCGAAGTTGGGTATATTTCTTGTTCTGTTGTGCGTATAAAAGTTTGAAAGGCACTTGTGCCATGCTCTTCCACTCATGCACATAATGATTCTACCTTTATTTTAGTTTCTATAAACCAGATTGGCTATTTTTCTTAGTTTCTCTGTGATAATTTTGTCTTGAACCATCTGAAATAAACAGAATAATGAAAAGCAGTTCCTCAACATTGTTCATCTTTGTTTCATCATTTGTAGCTGAGTCTTTGTAGTTTGATTATTTTGACCAAAGTGCAAATGCATTTGGGCTGGGGTATGGTTTACCACACTTAATTTTTCAATGTTATACATTTTAAAAATAAAAATATACATTTCCAGGATTAGCCAACCTTTGTTTGGCTTAGAACATTTGCTTTGCTTTGAAAATATTATAGTAGTGATAGGTAGGTTTATAGGCATTTGAAATAGTAATAAGTTAGGCAAAAGCTATGCATTATATTTTGTTCATATAGTTCAGAGTAAACCTTTGAGACAATCAAATAAAATGTGGGCAACACATAGAATTAAAAAAGAATGAAGCTCATGGAGTTTGAATGCCATTATTATAAACTGAATCTCATTTTAATCAGTTGCTTGATGCCTAAGAAGAAAAACATACAGAGTCATATTCAGAGGCCCACAAATAAAGTACAGTCTTCTTTTCACAACTTCTGAGTTTTGAGTATTTTATGATCTTTTCTGATTGTCTCCTTTATACAAGTATTTTTTTAGCCACAGTTGGGATATTTTCCAGACAGTGGTAAAATGTTAGAGCCTGAAGGAAGAACAGTGAGTTGGATCTTTCACCTTCTGTGGCATTCATGTTGAGAGAGTACATTAGGGCGTATGAATTGACAGCTTTAGATAAATTATTCAAAGCCCTCTATATATTTTGGTTGATCAGGGGCAAAGCCTTTTTCTCCAAGGTGTTCCACCTGACTTTCTTCAGAGAAATGTTGTAGAGGTTAGCATAGCCTGGAAGGTCTGAGTAGCATAGCATGGTAGGTTTTTTTTTAATGTGTAACTTACTTGGTAGTATTAGAAATGCAATCACTATCAGGTAGACTAGGAAAGATTGTTATTTTCACATTTTTCAAGGTTGTACATTTTTAAAATAAAAATATATGTATTTCAAAAGCCAACCAACTTCTCTTTGGCTTAGAACATATCCTTTGCTTTTAAAATAGTATATTAGTGATATATAGGTTTATAAGCATTTGAAATATAATTGTAAGTACCAGAAGTCCACTAATACATTGTTGATATTTCTGCTTTGGATTTGGACACTCATTTGTCATTAGCGTTACACTTTCTTATTTAATACTTGCGCATTACTAGCTTTTAAATGAGATACTGGTTTCTCCCTTTCCATTTTTTATTGCCGTTGGCAGCTTGAATCCTAATAAAGAGTAGCAGCTATTTTTTTTGAAAGATATGTTTCTGTTCTAAAGTAAAATATTTGATAGTATTACTTAGAGGATAAAAGCTACTGATTTGTAGGCTAATCAGTAGCATTTTAGCTTTGTATGTATGGCTTTTTGAACTAAGATATCATTAAGTAAAGTCACCTGGGGAAAGGACCAGAAGAAGTTTGCATAATAATGAAAATGATCTCTCCCAGGAAAAAAATTATTGGAATATAGAAAGATGGATACTTAAACTGATAGACTGAGAGAGAGCTAGAGAGAGAATTGAAGTGTTATCTTTATGGCAATTACAAGAAGCTTGAACTACCAATTTTTGATGGCTTTCTAGTATTGCAGGCTTACAAGAAAGGTTATAATGTAGGACGGTACAAATAACCCCAATCCAAGTGTAGTCTTTCATCATACCAAAATAGGCTGAACCTTGTGTGAGTCAAGATTCCTTCTGCCTCTTTAACAGAAGGCTGACACAGTCCAGCCAAACAGTATACCTTGCTCCTTTTCCTGGCCTTAGTCCTGAAGATTTACTACCCTCATGTGTTTAGAAAGCATAGGAAGCGTAATTCACAGAAAAGGAATCCCTGTCTCCACCAAAGTGTTCTTTGTGGTCCCAAACCCCAGCTGGACCTGCTAGTCTTTTCAAAGTAGGAGAAGTAGGTCTATGCTTGTCTTTCTACATTCTCCATTTGGTAGGGAACATGGAGAAGAATGAAAATGCTGTCCATATTCTTTAATAGAATATGCAATTTTTTTGTCTCTTCCTCTGTGTCAGAGGACATGTGAGCTCTTTCATATACTATCTTATTTTATTTCATGGAATATAAGAACTGTTACTTATCCCATTGTGTAGATTAAAAACTGGGCATAATTAAGAGTTTAGCAGAAGGCAGATGTCAAAAAGCTAGAGAGGAGCTGCTGTTCAACAGGGAATTTTGAGAAGGTGTCACAGAAATAAAATGCTTTATTCACCTCGCTCTTCCCACCTAAAGCCTTGCCTTCTGGCCATATAGCACCATCATGCATATTTAAGTCCTCTGATTTAGGGTATCATAGGGACAGTCATAGAATTTGGTCTGCAGAGAAAGAGAGTTCTTAAATGTTACTATTTATTTTTATTTTTTTGACTCTATTGTTAACATTCTTTCCAATTACAGACTTCCATAGACTTCCAAGGAGGTAGTGTCATAGGTTTCTTGAGAACAGAATCTGTTGAATTATATGCATTTACTGAGGTGGTTCTACAAACATTTAGCTTCTGTTTAATACCAATGTCAAAACATCCATGTGTGCTCCCAGAATCGTGCATAGGCAATCATCTAAAATTATCTATTCAGAGGCTGTGCCGTTGAGAGTTAGTGTCCTATGGGATGTCCTTACTTAGGATGCCGTTTAGAAGGGAAGAGAGATTTTTACCAACTCAGTTTTTCACATTTATTTTACTCTCCTGATGAACTTGCTTTTTCAAATATTCTTTAAGGACAGGAGAAATTAATAGTAATGAGCTCATTTAGAAAGTAACGAGCTCGTGATCATTTTGGCTTTGTTCACGCTGCAGTAATGGCTCCTGCTCATTTTATTTTAAGGAATTTTGCTTAGGCAAGATGCTGAGTGCAGCAAGGTGGTTTTCATTAAAATAAACTTATTGAATTTTGGTGAGCCTCTGGGACAAAAAAGGAAAGACAATTGCCTATAAAATGTGGAATTGTTATCTTTTGGCGAACAAGAACAGTAGGTATATGCAGCTTCTAAGTGATAAACATGTACGTTTCTAACTTCATTTGTACACCTGCCAAATCTCCCCAGCAGCTGTCTTTATTACAGCCATCTGAGCACCAATAGAACAAGTCCAAAATTTCCTAAACAGCATGCATCATAACTAAACTTCCAAAAGGTTTTTATATCATCAGTTGGAAAGTTTTTGACAGCATGCATAGTAAATTTTAGAGTGCAAACTTTGTGGAGATTTGTTTGTTTTATATAAACACTATGGTTTCAGAAGAGAGCTCATTTGATAAATGAGAAGGAAAACAACAGAGTCACTTTCATGAACCCAAGTATCTGTACTGCTTAGAGAGATGCTGGCTAGTAAGACTGTCTTAATATTCTTAAGGAGATGATCATATCCTGTCCTAGGCTGCTATTTTCAATGCATGCAGTTTTGAATACCTGATTCCCTGTTTTTGTGTTGGAAAAGCTTGGAGCATATGAAAGGAGGGGAATATTTTGTTTCTGGTGGAGATTCTTCAAGGTCCTAGGCTCAAGTCTGACCAACTCAGGAATTTGCTTATCCCGTGTAAGCATTATGTGGTAGAATTTGGAAGTATCCTTTTTTGTAACCCTCTATTGTTCATTGGTGTTGGATGACATAGAAGGATCGAACTGTATGTGAGTTAAACAAAATTTGTTTTTCTATCAGAAGAGTAGGTAAACAGAACATATATATATATTAATTTTTAAAGTTGGATGTTCTTTCAAATTCTGAGGTCTCTTGATAGACTAGATAATTGATAGACTTCCAAAGCTGTTATAGTTAGATTTGAATTCAACATCTCATGGCTAGGGAGTATTAGTCAAGTCAGTTTCTTGGAAGTGAATGTCCATGTTTAGACAATGGGGGATTTTAACACTTACATGATTATTATTGAGTGATGTATGAGGTATCTAGGTATTGTTGATGCTCGAGACAGACTATGTTAATCTCTTTCCATTTATTAACAAGAGCTAATATGTTAAACCAGGGGGATGAGGTAGCTAAAAAGTCTATGGATATGAATAATAAAAGATGTTTTACATAAAATAGAGTAATTGATTCAGATGTTATTTGGAGAAAATGATAATTCAGTAAAGTCAAACACTTTGTAATTGAAAACTAGTTCATTGAACTCTTATTATGTGCCTGACGCTATTTTAAGTTCTTTATATACACCATCACAGCCAGTTCTCACAAAAGCCCTTTGACGGTGATTACTCATAGTTAAAAAAATGAGCAAACAAGCCTTGAGAGACTTAGCATTGTGCTCTTCTCTTTGGTTAATGCTAAATATTGTTCTCATTCCATATATAAATAAAGATAAAGAAAAAGCAGATGCAACCCAGGTACGTAAGTAGGTAGACAGGTTCCCGGGAATTTTCTTAAAACTCTTATTTTCAAATTTGACCTAAGACAGAAGAGAAACATAAGAATTTTCCATATTTTGGTTTCAAGTAAGACATTTAAGTTACTGACAGGAAGTTAGATACTGCTTTGAAGTATTGTTTGTTTTTAAAAATGACTCCATAATAATGATACCTTAAACTTGCCTGTGGTATGTATTTTTGAGAGTTTGAGAATTTCACTCACCTTTCACAAGAATCCTGGGGTTTTAATTCCAAACCTACTGCAATCTAACTGCAACTTTGAGAAAGTAAAACTTTTTGGATCTCTGCTTTCTCCATCGTGAAAGTGAGAGTATGGACTAGAGTTTCTGTTATATCTTTTCTCCTTCTAAAGACTGCTTCAAGGTCACATTAAAAAAAACTAACCAAAATCATTTGGAATGACTGCTTTTCAGTGTAAGGACATCACCACTGTAAAGTAGCAAAATGTTTCATTCTTCCTACTGGGAAGAATCAGCTGTCTGATTTCACAACCTGGTGAAGTGAATATTTGAAATTATTCACGAGACATTCTCATAAGAAATGTTCAGTTAGAGTTGTAATTGTATTATTTCAAGGGTTGCAGGTTGGTTATGTATATGCTGACTCAAATTATAAATTTAAATTCTCTTACATTTTAAATGCCATTGTTGAATAACAGATACAGGAAAACTCTTTCTAAATCAATCCATACTAATTGCTTTCATATTCTGATCTTTTGGTCATATTAACTATATATTTTCCTTTATTTCTGGCATGTAAAATTATAGTGCCACTAGTAATAAAACATACAAAAAGTGTTCTATGATCAATTAACATCGCATATTAAATTTACTCTTCTACCGTTTTCCAGGAACTTTCCTTAACGTTGGCGTTGTAAAAGACTCTTGTTTAAAACTAAGGGGAAAGTGGAGTGGTTTCAGATTCTGGTTATATGAGGGTAACATTAGCAAATGAAGTAAACGTGATTTGGGGCTTTCTAGCACTTAGAGGCATAGTTCACTTTGAACTCTAAATTATTTATGGCACAGAAGGAGACACTTGGTAAATAACAGGAAAAGCACAGAAATCAAATGCAGATTGCGGTATTTGCTAACTTTAACACTTAGGTTACCAAAACCCAAGTCTGGTGATAATTTATTCCCTCTGAATTACTTATCAAAGAATAGCTTTATTTCTGAATGAAAAAAATAAATTAGACCATTAGAAAATGACTAAGAAAACATGATTGGGAAAAAGAAAATAATCGTTTTTATTTGACATTAAAGCAAATTTTGTAAAGCCACAAGGAATCTGAAAATATTTTTTCTTAGAACTGATGAGTATTTTATAAATAGCCAGTCTTGTTTTGGCATAAATTAATGAAAACACCCACTTATAAAATATAATATGTCACTGCTAGGGTAATAAATAAGCAAAGATAGGAAAGTTGGAAAGCTAGGTGTATATATAAATTGTTATCTATGTGTAAGTCACTATATATGTATATATGTGTACGTATGTAAATATATCAAAAGTTTGAGAGAGCTACTGACTTAAAAAACAAAAATCAGAAAAAAAAAACCACGGTGCAAAATACCATGAACTAAAGTCTACCTATTCTAAACCAAGTGAGAGTTACAAAAATGTTGAACTCATGAATTCTCTTTCAATTAATGAATTTCAATCTCCTCTGTGATATGCAAATAACTATCCTGTACTTTTAAAGCATTTTCTTTTAGACCTTCTCAAGAGTTTCTTTATTCTTCATTTGAATTGGTTTTACTAGTGAATTTCACTTCAGACACCATGGGCTTGTATCCCAAGGATCTGGCTGGCCTCCTTATTTTACAGAAGGAAATGGTCATAGATGATGCTTCTGTCTATTGAATTCAGTAGTAAAATCGTTCATTGCCATCTGCTTCTGATGACATCTGGATTATTTGTTATGAACAGATTTACTTTTTATAATGGCTGAAATCAGAATCCTTTTTTTCCCCTGGAATTTCCTTTTAAGTTTCACTATGCATACCTTTTTTAAATTCAGTATTCATTACACTTCTCAAGTTCATGGGAAACTCCCTTGAAATATAAACACTGCATCATTCATTTCTTTTTCCTAGTGGCACTGTTCAAATGTAATGATAGCTATTAGTACAAGAGCACCTTTTACTTCTTTTCTCATTTATCATTGCACACTTGTGTTCCTTCTTTTTCTTCTCTTTTTGTTTTCATTTTTTCAGGATTTCAGAATTACATCTGGCTGACTGCAAACCCAGTATATTTTATGCTATCCTAGGTTGCTTCTTAAAGGAAATATTTTGTAAAAACTAAACCCCTACATATTAAAGATCTTCTACATAAATGTCTGTAACATGATCAATTGCTTGATCACCGAATCAGTAAGATCACTTTCAGTGGGAAATATTAATCATTTTTGATAGAATGCAACAATCTACAGTTGGCACTGCCAAGGGGATTCTGAAAGAGGGGAAGAAACACTGAAGGTGTGTAAGCTTTGCCTAACTAACAGTTTTTACCCAGGCCAGATCAGGGTACACACACTGACATAAGAAAGCGTGCTTGAGCAGGCAGGGTTTAGTTACTTATATCCCCCAGGAAAAGCAGCAGGTAAGTAGACATCTAAATTATGGAATGTGAAGGAGAGGAGCTGAGGAAGGTGAGGGACATATAAAAGGATATAATAAAACTTCTTGTGAATCTGTCACAACTACAAGTTCTTGAGGTTCTTGGGTTTCTTCACTGGTCACAGGAAATTGGAAGGAAATAATGAGATGATTGTGAGACTTAGGACAGAAATCTCAACCCTTTTTTCCTCCCTGAGATTTAAAGGTAAAGAAACAAGAGTAGAACAGGTTATTTTCTGAAAGGCTTTCTAGTAGATAAAAGAAACCATCTCCCAAAATAAAATATGGAGGAAAAGTAGAATTTAAGCTGGTATTTTTGTTAAGACAAAAGTCTAAGTAGTAATGAAAGAGCTGGTGTGTGTACAATTTTTATGTGAAGGAGGAAGCCAGATTCCACCATGCAATGTGTCATATTTCAGGTAATAATGGTCAAGCATGAGTAAGGAAGAGAAATGCAGCTTCAGAGCTTACACTTGGGGTGTTGTGGTGCTGCAGGACTGACAAGCACTTAACACCAGCACAGGCAGATTGTTGAGACTGGAGGGCAAATTTCAACCCTGTCACCTAGTGGGTGTGACAACACAATTGTATGTCATAACTCATCTTGGCCTCGCTCTGTGTGATCCTACATTCCCTCACATATTAAAAGGTCCTGGTGATTCCCACACCAAAGGGAGATACTGATTGGTTTCTGTCTTGATAGGAAATGTGATAAAGTGAGCCATAAATGGTTAAAAAAATATATGTGATTAAATTTTGGGTGGTAGAGAAGGTCAAAGATTTAAACATATACCCATTTTCCTTTCTGTCTGCCTCCAGCTTACATAAGTGACCAGAAAAAAGACCCTGAAAATCTACCGAAAGCACACTAACAAGTGGGCCAGACACCACTGCAGAATGGAAGTAGATGGGGAGTGGCGGAGCGAGCACAGGAGGGGGGTGAGGGAAGCACGCTTCGTGGCCATTGCCAGGCAAAACCAAAGGCTGGAGATGAGCCTTGGAGATGGCTTTTGACTCTAGTTTAAAATCCGTATTAAGTTGGTAAAGAAAAGCAAAAAGTAAGTTAGCATATTATGAAATATACATAAGATATTTACTCTTAAGTGCTGAACTAAGTACCTCATTGGTGTTATGGCTTCCAATCAGCTTTTAATCAGTACTTTTTTTTTACAATAAAGGAAGAAAAGTATGCCCTTCTCTATCTAAAGTCAAGTGATATTATAATATTAATCTTAATTTTTCAGATGATTGTGGCTAGACATTTTTGTTACCTGGCTGTGGTGTTTCTAAACCAAAAAGTCTTCAAAGCAGAAGCTTAACTTTTCAGTCAACAAATACTATCTTAATATATGTGTGTGCATGATTAACTTTTCTTTTTTTTTCCCCTCTTTTTGAGACAGAGTCTTCCTCTGTCGCCTAGGCTGGAGTGCAGTGGCGTGATCTCCTTTCAGTGCAACTCCGCCTCCCAGGTTCAAGCGATTCCCCTGCGTCAGTGTCCTGAGTAGCTGGGACTACAGGTGTGCGCCACCACACCTGGCTAATTTTTTGTATTTTAGTAGAGACAGAGTTTTACCGTATTGGCCAAGATGGTCTTGATTTCCTTACCTCATGATCTGCCCTGTTGGCCTCCCAAAGTGCTGGGATTACAGGCTTGAGCCATCACGCCTGGCTTAGTATCACTTGTTCTTTCCCCCAGCCTACTTCTAAAACATTAGTTCTCAATCCTTATTTTATTTTTATTAGAATCACCAGTATGGCTTGCTAAAAGAAAGAGCTGGGCCCTATCTACAGATATGATCTGATACATAGGTGGGTCATAGGGCTTAAGAATTCCCAGGTGATTCCAATGCTGCTAATATTGAGCCCATGTTTTGAGAAACTTTGTTCTAAATAAAATTGAGGTGACCAATGGCAGTTACACTTATTGGCCATTATCATAACTAATACACCTAAAGAAAGTAATAAAAACAGGCCTAGTGTGTGCTGTTCCCCACTATGTGTCTTCATGTTCTTACATGATTATGTTTCCTTCTGGTATTGCTTCTGTTTTTCAGTTATTTCAATTATAGGTTTTGATTAGCTTAGTTTCTTCTCAGGATAAACAACTCAATCAGATGTAATCTTCTAATTAATAATGATTTAATCAATTCTGCTCTTCCTTAAATTCTCTGGGTAAAATAAATTACCCCAAAAATATAAAAATTAAAATTGGACATTGTATGTTAATAAGGGCCTAGTAGGTAATTAAGTGGAAGCAGCATTCTTCGGCTCTTGCAAATAACCCCCTAACTTAAAAAAATCCAAGAATCAAAAAAAAAAAAAAAAAAAAAAAATCCAAGAATCATATTAACTTTTTAGATGAAAGCATAATATTGCTCATGAAAGGCCCGCTAGGCTCCTTAGCTAATTAAGCACAAAATTTATTGTTCAGATTTCCTGGTTTTTAATAAATATATAGAGATAGGCAGTTTATTTTTCTTTTAAGTTTTTTTTTTTCTCCAACTTTTATTGTAAGCTCCTGGGTACATGTGCAGGGTGTACAGGTTTGTTACGTAGGTAAACACGTGCCATGGTGGTTTGCTGCCTAGATCCATCCAAAACCTAGGTATTAAGCCCAGCTTCCATTAGCTACTTTTCCTGATGTTCTCCTCCCTTCGCCCACCCCAAAAGGCCATAGTGTATGCTGTTCCCCACCATGTGTTTGTGTGTTTTCATATGATTATGTTTTCTTCTGGTGTTGCTTCTGTTTTTCAGTTTTTTCAATTATAGGTTTTGATTAAAATGATTTGGGGTTTTGCATTTTACCTAAGACATATATTAAAATTCTGTGAAAAAATTACAAACTACTGTCAACCCCATTCCTCAATTATCCTCATTATCATCAGACATTGTTTATTTAGGAGAAGCAAAGTAATTTTAATATTTGCCTAATAAAACAGAATTATGTAAATTGCCTCTAAAATTGCTCATACTGTTTCTCTAAAACCAAATATTTTGGAAATAACCATTCTGTCACTCAGATTTGACTATACTTCTGTTTTAAAAGTCTCAGGGTTTTTTTTTTTTTCTTTGACAATTTGAGCTGTTTCTGGAGGTAGAAGGATTTCTGGTGTAAATCGGTGCTGTATTTCTTGTTTTATCATTAGTTAACTCTAAGAATGTGGCCAAAGACTCAAGCTGATACAGGCATAATTTTCAAAAGGGTTTAGTAAGGGGTTCTTCTCGCTCTCAATATTTTTTGATTCTAAAATGTGCAAATTAGAATTAGGATAGAAATTAAACATATTATAGAATAATACTTTTGTTCAGATTAAGATACGAGAGAGTAAGCATGATAATCAGATACTTGAAATATGTTCAAGACTTAGGAAAATAATAATTTAAAAAATTAAAATGAAGTTATATACTTAAAAACATTAATATATTTAAAATATTTTCAAATTTGAAAAATAAAATTCCAACATAATTCTAAAGTAAAACAAATTCCCAGGGATTTCACTATAGCTACAAAATTAGATACTACTATGCTTTGCAAAAAATATTTTAACCAGAAACCAGTAGAAGACTGAGGTCTCAAAAGGACTATAGATTTGATGTTACTGTTTTCTATTTTTTAATTTTATTTTCCTTTCTTTTAATGGGGGTTTTAAATTTAAGAGCATTGATAAAGTAGAATAACACTCAGAATAAGATAAAAATAATTTTATTTTTCAATTTACACACTTCATTGTTCTAAAATGTTATTAGCATGTATTTGGCAGCAAAAATAAGTTATTTGAAATCAAAGGGTTATTTAGAAAGCTTCATTGATGTGTTTATTAAGCAACAAACCATTCTGATCAAAGGATCACCACTGATCTTTTAGTTGCATGAACAAAAGGGAACCTCTCTTTTTGCGAATGGGTTTTTCTTATTCTACAAAAAGACAAAAGATATAAAGTAACAACCAAACGAAGATTTATCAATAATACTTTAAAATTCCATTCACTAATATAAATTTTAATGCCTTCTAATTAAAATATGTTATACATGACTGTAATCCCTTCCATTTTTCAATTAAGTTTACTTTGCCAAATTGTGTGAGGTGGCCTGTGTATGTATGTGAATAAATGAGTGTTAGGCAAAACTTGTCATGCTTTAAAAAAGCCTCTAAAAGGTAGACACCACATATTGAGAGTAAGAGAAAAAAAGTATTTCTATGATGTAACAACATTAAAAGAAATGCCACATATTTAGAACTACATCTGTTAAGGTAATCCAAAATATGCTAAAACCCAACCAATTCTTCATGGATGTGCAAATAGAGCTCACAGCACATACTTTCTAGAGAGCATAGAAAAAGTTGCAAACATGTATAAACATTTTGAAAATACTATTTAGCCCATCTGCAGATCTTTATAGATACTAAGTGCTTTAAACTCCTATTTTATACATTATTTCTTAAACCAGGTCATGATAAGCCACAAATGTGTTTTATGACTGGATACAGTGGAACAAGCTTTGAATGCATTAACAAGTTCTCTTGTGAACAAATAGACATTAAAATACATGCATTTTCTAACATAGCAAGGATAGAAGAGGGTAAAGAAAATATGAGGGCAGAAGGCCTGGAATTCCTTGGAGAGCTCGGAGTTGTGCTAGAAGGGTCTTCTAGGTCAGTTATTATCCAACAAGGTTTCCTACCAATGTGTGGTCCACTCTTCACTACCACTCACCTAACTGAACTCTGGAGTATGATTTTGATAAGACGTTGTTGGTGTTTCTAATATTCTTCTCTTTCCTAACTCATTCAAAATAGATTATAACACCAAGGGTTTTTAAAGACACATTATCATATAAGAACTTTGAAGCTAATTCACAAATATGTGAAAAATTAAAAATTCACTTGATTCAGTAATGAATAAAAACTACAAATTCTTCAGTGTGTATTGGTAGTATATTAGTAATTTTTGATCAAATTATTTGTGATACCTTAAAAATATCATCGATTCATCTTCTTAATAGTTGTTGAATGCCCACTGTGAACCAGGTTTTATGCTAATTGTTGAACCAAATAAAATGTAAATTAAGACTGTTTCCACTATCTTTATGAAGGTTACATTTCCCTGAGAGATATATTAATTTAAAACATACATAAGTGAGTTGGAAAAGTGCTAGATGCCATGAAGTTGAGATATACAATACTATGAAACATATTGTATACTCATAGTATTGTATATGAAAAAGTATACTTGAAAAACTATTGTATATTTATAGTATCGTATGTCTCAACTTCATGGCATCTAGCACTTTTCAACTCACTTATGTACAGGAGGATGTTTTGAAGTTAGATATATAATACTATGAGAATATATAGTAGGATATTTTTTGCAGAGTTTCTGTGGGTTATCCGTCCACACATGTTGTCTTTTGTACCTCCAGGGCTGGAAACCTGCAAACTACATTTCTTAGAAAACTTTGCCACCTGGCTTCTTTACTAATAGGAGGTACTCTCAGGAGGCTCAAACCAAAAAAGAAGGCATTAAGACTGTTTTTCCTGCTGCTAGTTTGTTGCTGTCGGTGTAGTAATACCAGGAGACATGATGGCCGTATGAGACCACAGGTTCGTCCCAGCAGCATCAGGAGGGATTTGAGTTAACACCAGTGAAAATCTGGGACCTTAAGTGTCTGCTAAATGGTGACACTGTGATTCCAACAGCTGCATTTGCACTGGTGGCACCTCTCATAGTTAGTTGAACAACAGCAAGCTCAGGGAAAGATTTTATTAAAGGGTTATTTTAGCTATCAGAAAACACAGGCTACTTGCTCTGCCTGCAAGATACTTTTTTCTTCTCTTGTTATCAAAGCAGACAGACTATGCAAAGAAGCCTTCTATGGAGGTGTGTTTTAGGGACTAAATGAACATGTACTTGGCTGATAACCAGAAAGCAAGGGGAAGGAGTAATTAGAGAAAAGGTAGAGAGGAAGGTAGATGAAAGAATATGCAGAATTCTAAGTACCTTCTGATAGTACAGAGAAGGCGTAAAAGGATTTGGGACATATGTATTTTCAGTTTTTCATTTCAAAAATTTTTTTTTTTTTTTTTGAGGCGGAGTTTCGCTCTTGTTACCCAGGCTGGAGTGCAATGGCGCGATCTCGGCTCAGCGCAACCTCCGCCTCCTGGGTTCAGGCAATTCTCCTGCCTCAGCCTCCTGAGTAGCTGGGATTACAGGCACGCACCACCATGCCCAGCTAATTTTTTGTATTTTTAGTAGAGATGGGGTTTCACCATGTTGACCAGGATGGTCTCGATCTCTTGACCTCGTGATCCATCCGCCTCGGCCTCCCAAAGTGCTGGGATTACAGGCTTGAGCCACCGCGCCCGGCCCATTTCAAAATGTTAACTTTGAACTTTGCCATTAAAAGATTGCCACATAATATATGGGAAGTTTTGTTCTAAATTACTTGAAGTGGAGTTCTCATTCTTTGGGACATAACAGGATTTTGTTTGTCCAGTTGATCTACGTAATAATAATCATGATAGTGGCAAAAATGGTCCTAACACTGCATCACAGCCCCTGGTTTTGAGCACTTTCTCTGTAGCAGATACTGTTAGAAGCATTTAACATGTAATTGTTAATTCTAATGGAATTAACTTTGGTGGAAAAGTCTAATTAAAAAAAAAATTATAAATGAAGAAACTGAACTGTAGTGTTCTTAAGTAACTCTCCAGAAGTCAAATTGCTAATATGGTATAATACTGTCCCGTTTGCTATAGTATCAGCTTTGTGCTTTTCTGCTAACTACCGTCTTACAAAAAAGGAAAAATATGATGCTTATCATTGATTTTCTTTTCTAAAAATAATGTTTTATTTTCTCTCTCATAGTTATATAGTGTTTTCAAGACATTTAATCCCAAAGTTCATCTGTATACATGGTTAAATGTGGGCTACGTGGATTAAAAAATGAGGGGACATTGTCTTTGCACAGCTAAAGGTATGATACGCCTAAAGTTATGTGATGGCTACAGCGCCGTACTAACCAAATTCTCTTTTAATTTCCTTAATTTTGGCACACAGAAAATCTTGAATGTTTACACTTCCTTGCAGTTAGGTTAGGGCCATGCAGATGGGGTCTGGTGTGACTTGTTTTGCTGGTAGGATATGAGCAGATAGGATGCAAGCCATTTACATGCCGTTTGTAAAGGATCTCTGTGTTTATCCCCACTCTGCTTCCTTTCTATAGTGACCTCAGAGGTCTTTTGCTTAATTTAACAGCATTGCATAATCCAATTCATGAGAGATTATAATGTGAGTGAGAAATAGACTTTTCTTTCTTGTTCGTGTTACCACTGAGATTTGTTTTTTTTTTAAAAAAAAATATGGCCTAATTTGACTATCTTGGCCACTAGAAGACAGGGCAGCTGTAGTTGATTTAGAGCGTTCAGCATCTTCTTTGGGAAGGCCCATTCTAAGTACGACAGCTAGTGGTCTGGACTCTGTTCTAGAATCACTCTGTGGCTGAGGCTGTAAAACTAGATCCTGGAACCTGCTGCACTTGCAAGATGTGCTCTCTTTTCTCATTTATTTCAGAAGAATTCTATTTCAGTGGCCTGAGAGATCTACTTAATAGTATATTCATTTCTACTGTGCTATCTTTAGCTTCCCATGCTGTAATTTTGGCCTGAATCATATCTAAAGTCACACTTTGGTGATTGTAGCTTCGATCTCTAAAAGCACAGACCTTTATTTTATTAACTTATTAATGTGAGTTTCCATTCGCATTTAATGCAGAGGAAGAAACAAGGAAGAAGTTGCAGATGTTTAAAGACTCCTCAGATTTAGCGGACAAGAAGAAGATTTTAGAATATTGACACCTGAGATGAATAAATAAGGTGTTGATGTTGGAAACAAGGAGGATTATTTTGAGGAGAAGGCCGGTGTGCCTGTGTGTGTACCTAATCTTATAAATGCTGGGAATATAAAGATGAAAAAGCATCAGTTGTTACCCTTGAGAAAGTCTCAATCTATTTAAGAATTAGATATCTACATAAATTATTACAGTACTGTAATGGAGCAGAGAGTTTAAATGGTGAAATTAATAGATTCTAGATTGGAAAAAATAATCAGAAAGGGCTTCAGTATGATCATTAAGCTGATCGGTAAAAAAGAAATGGAAATTTCTACAGTGATCATTATGGTAACTAGCAAAGACAGAAGTATCTTATAAGATGGAGTCTCTTGAAAATTATATTAGAGAATAGTTTGAGTATAGAATATTAGAAGGGTGGAGTAGTGGGAGATCAAACTGTATAGGAAGCCATAGAGTTGATCATTAAAGCCCTAATTCACTGGGTTAATAAGTTTAGATTTTACAATAGCTTATGAGAACCAGTGAAAGATTGTGAACAGGTAAATGGCATGATAATATTTTTTAGAAAAACTTATTGTGTCATGTGGTAATCAATTGAAAGCAGAAATTATTGCAAGGAGGTTAGGTAATTTTTGAAAAAGTTCAAATGAAAGATAAAGACCAAAAATTAAACAATAGCGGTAGGAAGGAGAAGATGAATGAAAAGATGAGAAATAAATGAAACGGAAGAGACTTGGTGGCTAGATATAAAAGAGTGGGCCATGTTTCTGCGAAGGTAGAAAATCAAATACAAAGAGGAAAGCCAATTGTCATGTAAGAATGTGGTGGGGTCACGTTTTGAAGATGTTGCGTCTAGGAGGCCTCTGGAACATCCAAGCAGAAATGCAAGTAGGTTACTGGTCTGTAACTTAGAAATGAGATCCCAGCTGTTGGTGAAGATGTGAGTGTGGGTCAGTGGTTTCCCAAAGCGCTTTCCAAAGTTCTGACTACATAAACTAGGGAGCCTGGGGGAATAATTTAAGTGATCAAAAGTAAAGCAGGGGGCTGGGCGCGGTGGCTCACGCCTGTAATCCCAGCACTTTGGGAGGCCGAGGTGGGTGGATCACGAGGTCAAGAGATTGAGACCATCCTGGTCAACACGGTGAAACCCCGTCTCTACTAAAACTACAAAAAATTAGCTGGGCATGGTGGCGCGTGCCTGTAATCCCAGCTACTCAGGAGGCTGAGGCAGGAGAATTGCGGAGATTGCGGTGAGCCGAGATCACGCCATTGCACTCCAGCCTGGGTAACAAGAGCGAAACTCCGTCTCAAAAAAAAAAAAAAAAAAAAGTAAAGCAAACATGAAGTTTTGCTTTAATTGGTTTTATTTTTTCCATCTTACACGTGTATGGATTTGTGTTAGTTTTTGCATAAAATTAATTTTTTTTTCCAAATATTAGATAATTACAGAAGAAACTAACTTTCCCTTCTGGCATATTGTTACCTACCCTATCTTGAGAGGCACTCATGTAGAGCAGTGAAAACTATTCGAGGGAGTCAAGGTGATATTTCCTACTTTGAGCTGTGTGATCATGAGAAGATTATCCTTAGCTCCAATAATAAAAAAAGCAACATTATATAATGTAAATAAATCACCTACCACATTGCCATAAATATATATATATATAAAAATATATATATATATATATACACATATATAAATATATACATATATTATTGTGTTTTAGGTTTTGGGGTACATGTGAGGAACATGCAAGATTGTTGCATAAGTACATACATGGCAATGTGGTTTGCTGCCTTCCTCCCCATCACCTATATCTGGCATTTCTCCCCATGTTATCCCTCCCCAACTCCCCACCCACCATTGTCCCTCCCCTAGTTCCCCCCCGCAGACCCCAGAATGTGATGCTCCCCTCCCTGTGTCCATGTGTTCTCATTGTTCAACACCTGCCTCTGAGTGAGAACATGCAGTGTTTGATTTTCTGTTCTTGTGTCAGTTTGCTGAGAATGATGGTTTCCAGGTTCATCCATGTCCCTAGAAAGGAAACAAACCCATCGTTTTTTATGGCTGCATAGTATTCCATGGTGTATATGTGTCACATTTTCCCTGTCCAGTCTATCATCGATGGGCATTTGGGTTGGTTCCAGGTCTTTGCTACTGTAAACAGTGCTGCAATGCACATTGATGTGTATGTGTCCTTATAATAGAACAATTTATAATCCTTTGGATATATACCCAGTAATGGGATTGCCAGTTAGAATGGTGATCATTAAAAAATCTGGAGACAACAGATGCTGGAGAGGATGTGGAGAAATAGGAACACTTTTACACTGTTGGTGGGAGTGTGAATTAGTTCCACCATTGTGGAAGACAGTGTGGAGATTCCTCAAGGACCTAGAAATAGAAATTCCATTTGACACATTGACTTTTTATCCGTTTCATTTTAGCATGTGGTGGTAGTGGTAAAAGTCCTGAGTAAAAGTAAGGGTCAATTAAATTGATTAGAAAACCTGAGCAAAATAAGGAAAAAGCAAAAGATGAAATAAACACTGCAAAGCTAATAAAAAATATAACATGAAAGCTACTGCTTCTGTTATAAAAATGCTTGCATGTAAGCTTCCCAAGTATACTACAGGTCATGAAAGTTATAAATTATAATTCTTAGGTTAGATAATGCCATTTTACATGGTTTGTAGAGATGGCTCAATACTCATATCAGTTAGAATATAATGCACATGAGGCCAATGGACTCTGGCTGTTTTATTCAAGGATGTTTGTTGAGCTCATAGGCATTCAATAAACACCCTGTAAATTTATCAAAGGATTCAAGAGATCCACACTTCTGGTACATCAGTGTTTTAGCACATTTAATTTCAGTATTTCAGTTGAAACAAGTCACAGCAATTGTGATTCCAAATATGGTCCAATTTCGCAATTAAATTGGAGCTGGTGAGACAGTGGTGAGTCTTATCATTGTCAGATAAACACATAGCTCAACTCCTGACTTTAGATCTGATGTTTTCCGGTGAAAAATGTTTTCAAGTAAAAGATGATGAGAACTTAGATTTCATGGGTTAAATGAAATCTACAGAGGAATTTTTGTCTGTAACAGCATTTTAACATTAAGGGATGTTTTATAAAGATATGAATTTGTCACTTCCCTTGAATAATAGGAGAAATGGCAATGCTAATCTAACTTTTTCATATAGCAACAAACTGCTTATCCTGATTAGCTATGGCCACCTATAAAGAAAGTATTCATTCTCTAATTGCAATACAGTCCTCACCATCATCCAATGCCCACTTACACAATTTTACGAGTGGATTTCACTCCTGATGTTACTCTTTTGGCCTCTTGAGGCAAAAATTGCAAATCATTTGATTTGCAGCTTTTCCTTTAGCCTTCGATGTTTAGGTCTTTTTAAAAGAACAACATGCTTAGGCCAGAGATTTATACTGTCTTCATATTCCCTCAAAAGTGGAGCCTGAAATAAGGACTTGGGAATTGCTAATTTACTTGGAGGATAAAACTACGAAGTCAATGTAAGAAATAGGGAAAAGTGAGAAGAGAGGATAAACAAGCCAATAAAGGACACAATAATGAGTGGGTTACTAATGTGGACAATTTGGGCTCACTCTCACTGGGTGGATCATTCCTTTGAATTGTCAGAGCTAAAAGAACAGGGAGGCTGGGACATTTCTCACTGGATTCCCATCTCCAATTGGTTGAGGGTTGAGCCAGGGATATTACTCTGCTGTACTTCTGGGTTGAGCCTAGGCATGCCTTAGAATGTTAGCTTCCATGTAGGAGAGTGTTTTCAGGCAAGAAGTGGTCAGTGAGTAAGGAACTTAGCTGGAGGTAAACTCAGGTGAGGTCTGAGAGTTATGGTGCTCTGACAGCTGTTCATATCATGGAATTGCAAATCAACATTTTAGAGCTTTGTATGGGCAAAAACAATTATTTCTACCTTCTACTTTAAAATTTATTTTTTCAATTATTGTAAATCTAGTTGAATTGGAATGTAAGGTGAAATAATTGATTGATTGAGGGAGAGTCTCACTGTTGCCCAGGCTGGAGTACAGTGGTACAATTTTGGCTCACAGCAATCTCTGTCTCTTGGGTTCAAATGACTGCTGTGCCTCCGCCTTCATGGCTTTAAGTGATCCACCCACCTAGACCTCCCAAAGTGCTGGAATTACAGGCATGAAGCCCCCATGCCCAGCCTGGGAACATTATTTAACATAACTGCAATTCTGGAACACTCATTAGGATCTGATAATGTATGATCTTTATACCAATCTTCTATTATACCAAAACCAAAGCTGTACTCGAAAAACCATTGAATAGATCCATTAATTTCTTCCATATATCTGGATAGCAATAGAATCTCTAATAGTTAGAAATAACTCAGTTATAAGAGTGAAGGTCCTGGAATCGTAAAATAACTCAAGAACATACCAAGCTTTCATTTGGCTGGCAACCTTTTTTTGACTCTGGAAATTCTGATCTACGAACAAGACAAGAAATCTAGAAAGTTTTTATACTGTAAAATATTGCAAAGCACTTTAATTTTTTCCCTCTAAACACCTAGTAATTTACACATAAACTGGTTTACATTCATTAGTGTTTGTCAGTGCACTTTTCTTATGAAGCTTCAAACTGGAATATCAATCCAAATGCACAAAGTAGGACTCTGACCCAGCTTGCAAGGGCGCCTTCATTAGCAACTCTGTTCAGTTACTTCTCCCACTGAAGCTGAACTTGTGAAATGAATGTACCAGAAAATGTGGGGCAGCATAACATAAACAATTTAACTCAAGAGGAGCACGCTAACCCTTTCATTTACAGACATCTTTGTTATTTTCCTCTACCTACGGACAAAAGAAAGTGCCTTATTCTTCCTGAGAATGGAAGAATACACGTTATATTTCAAATTTCCCAATACTTTAAACCAGAATTAAATAAATTGCCTGCAAAAATTGAGGTAGCTGTCTTCGGTGAAGTAGGTGTCATTACAACAGATGCTTTTATTTTTCGTTTTTTCTCTGTTAGAATGTTATCAATAAAAAGCTAAGAAACAGACAATAAAATCAGTCTTTCTCTCTCTCTCACCAATTTATCTATATTGGCATTAAATGTGAGAACATATATGTACTGGGTTCTAGCAATCCAGATGCAGTAACTGAGGATTAAACTCCAGACATTTTAAGGATTAAGTGAGATAACCTTTATTTTCGCGAGCATCATCAGTGTGTTGTCTGCTTGCCTAGTGCGGCAGTTCTGAACAGGAGATCCTGCTTTAACATCTCCCTATCATAGTTCCCAATTGCTACTGTAACAAATTACCAATAACTGCATAGCTTAAATAATACAGATTTATTATTTTATAGCGTTTAAGCTCAGAAGTCCAAAATGGGTGTCATTGAGTTAAAATCAAAGTATAGACAAGGTAGCATTTCTTTTTTAGGTTCTAGGGAAAAATTGATTTTTTATCATTTGCAGATTCTAAAGACCTGCTGCATTCTTTGGTTTGTGGTCTCTTGGTCTCTTTCACCATCTTCAAAGCCAGCAGTAGCATCTTCAAATCTCTCTCTGACACTGAGCACCTCCTCTGCTTTCGTCTTGTAGTCTAAAGAATCTTTGGCATTACAGTAGGCCCACCTGGATAATCTCTTTATTTTGGAGTCACATGATTAGCATCCTTAATCCATCTCCAACCTAAATTACCTGTTGCCATGCACCACGGCATATTCACAGATTCCGAAGATCAGCATGTAGACATCTTTTAGGGGCCATTATTCTGCCTACCACCTTTCAGCATTCTTTGGAAATCAAAGACAGCCGTCCATGACTCTATCCCCACTAGTCTGCAGATCCTGAACTGGCCCTGATTGTCATGGTGAGTGACAGGATACCATATTGGTTACTGAATTAGCCGAAAAGTTAGAAATGTTTTGCTGTTGCATTAGGAAAGTAGCAGGAGGTAAAAAGGACTTCAGGATGAAGTATAAGTTTATTCAGTCAAAGTTTATAAGGAATAATAAAACTATTTCTTTTGTAATGCTGATGTAAATTTATGCTTTCCCCAGTATAGATGGTTTGGGTTTTTTCTTTTTATATTTGAAACAAGCAATATATTTTATTGGAACCCAGAAGTTTTTTGGTAGCTGTCATTTATTCGTTCAAAAATTATTGGATATGTAGTATGAGATTGCCTGCGGGGAATAGTAGTGAATAGGACCCAAGGCTGGCTTTCAGGTGACTCACCAGTTCAATAAAAGAATAAAACAGTAATCATTGAAAATACAGAATAAGAAGCATTTTAGTATAGGTATTTGGAGGTCTTAAGGGAATGCAAAAAAGACTCACTAAAAAGTCAACATAATCTCTGCTGGGTCACGGTGGTTCCAGACATTCTTCCAAAGAAAGTGAACGAACCTTTGAGGAAGGAGATGTGGCCGTGAGTATACAACTTGCCGAAGTGCACAATCATGAAAGAACATGGGTGATACATGGGGATAAAAGGGGAGAGGGCATAGGAAAGGTTGACATGGTCCAGCTCATGAACGTCCTTGCTTACTTGAGGATGCTGGACTTGTATAATATAAAAAACAGTGATCTCGAGTTCAGGAGATCGAGACCATCCTGACCAACATGGTGAAACCCCGTCTCTATTAAAATACAAAAAATTAGCTGGGTGTGGTGGTGCTCAACTGTAGTTCCAGCTGCTCGGGAGGCTGAGGCAGGGGAGTCGCTTGAACCCAGGAGGGGGAGGTTGCAGTGAGCCGAGATCATACCACTGCACTCTAGCCTGGTGACAGAGTGAGACTCCATCTCCAAAAAAAAGAAAGATGATTTAATAAGGGAGATTGCCTATTGGTAAAAAAACACGATTGTAATTTTAGAACAAGAATGACAGTAGGGATAAAGAAGACTTTATGCTGCCGATAGAACTATTATGACTGACTACGACTATGACCATGACTGTTGTCCAGTATTTCCATTGCAGCTAAAAGATACTATTTCAGTGCTTGCCAGTAGAAAAGAATTTTGAAAATTACATCCATTTAATCCTCACAACAACTCTGAAACAGGTGCTGTACTTAACCTTATTTGAACAGATGAGAAAACTGCAGTTCAGAGACATTAAGTAAGTTTCCCTGGACACACATTCCGTAAAAATGGGCAGCGGGGATACAGGTTTACACCACTGTCCCTGGGACCCTCTTACAGCCGCCAGAGGCTGACTTACCTTGAAGTCCTCAAGCTGAAGCTACCAGTTCCCTCACTTGCAAAGCCCCTTTCCCAAACTTGATGAATTCAAGCAGGGAGCAAGAACTCAGTCAGTCACATGGCGGAACCACAGACTGCTGCCCTACTATGGGGCCACCACAACCACCAGGACTCCAGGCAATACACTGAGTAGTCTAGATGATTATCGCCACCAATCTTGACTCCAAGAAGGAGGATCGCAAAGAGATGGTACTATTCCCATGCTTACTGGGCATTTTGACTCCAGCCACCTGTTCTCCTGTCCTTGTGAAAACCTGAATGAGCTGGACCATGACCACCAAGGTCAGAGGTCTAGAATTCTCAGAGGCATCACCTGAGCAAGAGTCTGTAAAGGAATTACTGTTGTGACTTTACCAACAGAAGTTACAAAGCCTAAATAAATTTCTAAACTATAAATTTAAAACCTTTTAGCCATTCTGGAGGAAAGATTGAGTTATATTTGTATGTTCTCGTTAGAAATATTATAGAATTGTTGTCTACAAAGAGAAGATCAAAGGGGATGCAGCCAAAAATACAGGAAAAAAATATGGAAATGGGCCGGGCAATTAGTTTTCTTTCTAAATGTCTGTTTTGCCTTGTAATTTTATATTCCTTTCCTTAGTGAGATCTCACTAAATGTGGGAGCTTTAGGACCCAAAAAACTTGGATCCACCCCTGCCTGCAGCTATAATTTATGCAGGAAATGATGAAGATCTAAGCAAAGGCCTCCACCAATGGAGGTGATAAAAGGGAATGGATGTGATAAATTTCAGGGTGGGAGGTAGAGTGGATGGGACTCTTAGAAATGGCAATCTGGAAGAATGATTGAAGAGTTTCAGTAGTTGAGGATTTTCCTGGGATTCTAACTTGAGAAACTAGGTGGATACTAACTGGTGAAATTCACTGAGAAAGTTACACAGGTGGTAGAACAGGTTAATGTTAGGAGGTGAGATCAGTTTTATTTGGAAGATTTTAATTTAATATGCCTGTGAGATATTTTAAATTAGGCTGTAGGAATAGCCAGTAAAATTATCAGCTGAGTTCAGAAAAGGTTGAATTGGAGATACAAATTTGGAAGTCCTAGGCATACAGCTATATTTAATTTCATGGATAAAAAATGTATGTATAATTTAAAAAAAGGGAGAGGGTTAGAAAAAAACATTATTAAACAGATAGGCCAATAACCCATGGCGAAAATTTGAAGTATTCAGTAGCCTACATCAGCGGTCCCCAAACTTTTTGGCACCAGGGACAGGTTTTTCCTGGGTGGGGGGGTGGGTGGGATGGGAGTAGTGTTTTCTGAATGAAACTATTTTGCCTCAGATCATCAGACATTAGATTCTCATAAGGCATGCCCAACTTAGATCCCTCACATGTGCAGTTCACAATAGGGTTTGCACTCTTGTGAGAATCTAATGCCACCACTGATCTGACAGGAGGTGAAGCGTAGGCAGTAATACTCGCCTGCTTCTCATCTCCTTCTGTTTAGCCTGGATCCTGATACGCCATGGACCAATCCCGATCCTTGGCCCTGGGGTTGGGGACCCCGGCCTACATAAAAATATAAATGAATTTGTGAATCAAAAGTGTTTTTATTTTTTTTAATTCTAAAAAGAGTATTACCTATTCATCTATCTATCCTACTGTCCATTGATCTGTTTATCATTTGAATGCAAGTAATCCATCAAATCATTGTAATGATTTTAAAATTACTTGTTACAATACAGAAGTTGCTGATGTGGTCTTTTATTTGATGTGCTTATCACCAGATGAATGCCACTTGCCTCCAAGCTATGTTTTGACATAAGACACATCACCAGCAACTTCTCTATTAAATTGATAGTCATTAGGTAATTCTGAGTTTCAATAATGTTCTTTTAACCTCAGGATATGGCTCATGGTCTTGAATCTTCTTGTGGCAATTGCTGTAAAAGTAACAATTGAATCCATTTTTTCTACTCATACTATGAGATGAGAATTTTATTGTTTAATATTTCTATTACGAGTTAAGTAATAAATATAGGTTTTATCATGTTACATTGAACCTGATCCTTCAGGCCTGGTGAAAGACAATTGTATCATGGTGATTATGAAAAGAAGACACGTTTTTGCATTTCTGGGCTCCATTACTGACTCTGTCAAAGAGGGTTTTTTTTAGTTTTAATTTCTTTTAATTAATATTTTTATTATACTTTAAGTTCTGGGGTACATGTGCAGAGCATGCGGGTTTGTTACATAGGTATACATGTGCCATGGTAGTTTGCTGCATCCATCACCCTGTTATCTACATTAGGTATTTCTCCTAATGCTATTCCTCCTTTATCCCCCCATCCCCTGCTATCCATCTCCAAGTCTCCCACCCCCTAACAGGCCCTGGTGTGTGTGATGTTCCCCTCCCTGTGACCATGTGTTCTCATTGTTCAACACCCACTTGTGAGTGAGAACATGTGTTGTTTGGTTTTCTGTTCTTGTGTCAGTTTGCTGAGAATGATGGTTTCTAGCTTCATCCTTGTCCCTGCAAAGGACATGAACTCATCCTTTTTTATGGCTGCATAGTATTCTGTGGTGTATATGTGCCACATGATCCTTGTATAGTCTATCATCCATGGGCATTTGGGTTGGTTCCAGGTCTTTGCTATTGTAAACAGTGCCACAGTAAACATAAGTGTGCATGTGTCTTTATAATAGAATGATTTATAATCCTTTGGGTATATACCCAGTAATAGGATTGCTGGGTCAAATGGTATTTCTAGTTCTAGATCCTTGAGGAATCGCCACACTGTCTTCCACAATGGGTTGCACTAATTTACATTCCCATCAACAATGTAAAAGCATTCCTGTTTCTTTACATCCTCTCCAGCGTCTGTTGCCTGTTGATTTTTAAATGATCACCATTCTAACTGATGTGAGATGGAATCTCGTTGTGGTTTTGATTTGCATTTCTCTAATGACCAGTGATGATGTGTTTTTTTTTTTTTTTT